>NW_027113417.1:35787-42403 GCF_000696795.3 Halyomorpha halys
AAGATATCTAATTCCGCATTCCAAGAAATAACTACACCATTTTATTTCTACTTCATAGAATTTAATCATTACTATTAAAATTTGTATTACCTATAATCACAATAAATTATTGAAAATCAAACGACTAACTTTAAACCGTTGACAAGGTTTACCAATGGCTCGTACAATGAAGCAAGTTCAAATGGCGATGAAGTAGTTTATGACGTTTATCATCGTAGAAATAGTAGGTTTTATATTTGCTGTAATAAACTGTTTTCTAGTTGTTCGGACCAAATTTCATAATCCTTTGAAAATATCATAAAAACTATAACCTCTGCAAAGATAAACATCATAAACTACTTTATAGCACATTGAGCTAGGTTTAATTTAATTGCTGGCAAGCATCAGTAAGTCCAATGATCCCTGAGATATATACATATTATGCGGGCAACAATAATTCTGTCAGTCATGCTATCTTGCATACCACTTTGTTCGCGTAAGTACTAAAAAAGTTTTTTTTCTTTAATAAGTCATATAAAATACTTTTCTAAATTTCTTCCACATCTTCCAGAAGTCTAAGTTAAAGGGGATGGAATTTTACCGTATGCTGTCCACTTATCCTCGACTACTGTTATTAAAAAAAACAGAAGTGGGTCAAATACACTATCACTATTTATTTTTGGAATAACTATCTATCTAACTTGGAAATTTCTGGGATTGAAGATTTGGACACTGACTATTGAAATTTCTTCCTTTTAGGTAAATTAAATATTATGGAAACACTGTAATGAATTCGAAAAAGCAGTATTATCTTTTATTTTATCATTACAACTCTGTTTAGATGAGATAAATCATAGTACAGAGCCCAATAGGAGAAAAAAATGTTATTACTCCCCAATTTTTGATTACTTTAACGAAAACTACATATAATTAAAATTGATGAGTCTGCTAAGTATAGTTAGTGGTAATAGAAAATGGTTAAAATTTGAAATGTTAAAAGAATTATTTTTCATTCGGAGCTCTAATCGTTGTAACTACCTATAACACTAGAAATCCTAATAAAACATCATCCATCTAATACAAAATATATATATATATACACATTCCATTCCAAAAGAAAGATATCTAATTCTGCTTTCCAAAAAATAGCCACGCCATTTTATTTCTAATTCATAAAGTTAAATCATTACCTTTTAAGTTTCTAATACCCCTAATCACAATAAATTTTTGAAAATCACACGACTGAATTTAAGGTTTACGAATGGCTCTCATAATGAAAATGTAAGACAGTTTTGCAATTATCTCTGATGACGTTTTGGACTCCATTATCTTCCCAATTACAGCATGTTTTCAGAAAGAAACCGTGTATCAAATAAGTTCACTATTTTCTTTTCTTGAGTTCCAATAATCTTTGCCTCCCCCCCCCCCACTGCCTACGTCCATGTTATTACCCATTAGCTTCTAAGAATTTCTGTGAATATTTTTTTTTTTTTTTTAATCTGTTGCTTTCTAATATATAAGAACAGAATATATATAACATCTACATCACTACTCTTATTTCCGTAAATGTGTTTTTTATCTGGAAAAAATATTATTATTCTTATATTCTTAAGTCCATCAACAAATCTTTTAATCCTAGTTTATATTTATTAATTTTTATTGCTGGTTGAATTGTAAAATGGTTATTTCAAACAAAGAAAATTGAATGATGGATGAATTTTTTTTGCTCATTCCACATTAAATCTCTGTTAAACCATTTCAATGAGGAAAATATCATTTAATTGTAAATTAATTTATCTGTTTAACCAAAATCTTTTGTGCCGTGTTTTAAGAAAATCCTAAAAAGTTTCTCGATTCTCTAATCGATCCCTTTTTTTTTTTTCGATTTTTACGAAAAGGTTACTGTAATATCCCAGATCTGCAAATGCCCTAAATATTTAATTTCAGTTTCGTACTGTATTTTGATTTTGAACTAGGCTGTTCAAACACATATTTTTGTAAGACATGGTTATTTGGACTCTCGGACAGTTGAAAAACGGAGTTAAGTAGTGCAAAGTAAAATGAATTCCTACCACATACATAAAATTTTGGTGTGGCTTATTAAATAAAATTCTGGTAAATTTTTATAATTACGAAACGATTTTAATGGTTTCCATGACAATGTGTTTGAAGCCTTAACACCAATTATTTTTAATGTACACTAATGCCCGGAAGATGCCTGAATTTAACAGGATTAAGATTGGCGAACATTTGGCAAGATCTATGAATTATTGAAACAACAATGGCCTTTTTGTGTAATTAAACTCGTACAAGGTATCCGCCCATGGGTATTCTGTTTTAACGTTAGTAAATAAAATAATTCGTTGTTATATTTTTCAAATTACGAAATGACTTAAATGGTTACAAATAATGATTTATGAGTATTTATTATCACAAAAATATTATATTAATTAGATAGTATTTAAAAAAGAGTTATATGTTTTTATTTGGAAGATAAAGAGTAACCCATATCTTTTTAAAAAGTTAATCGGCACTATGAACAGAATGAATTCATTCACATAAATGTAGCCGCAATTTCTTCTACACTCAACTTTTGATTGCTCAGACTGTTGATAACATAAATTTTCTCCAATCCCTAGAAATGAACTGATCGAATTAAATTTTTAAGATCAAAAACAAACCTTCAACTCTTCAGCTCAAGAAGATCTGTATTAGCCCTGATATTTTTTTTCATCAAACTTCTGAAATCGTGCCAAAATTGTTTTCTGAGTCAAACTCCCAGCATATTTCATGATAAATCCTCTTTCAAATTGTTTATAATATTTTTGGACAAAAGGGTAGAATTGGGTATAGTTGCATTTTGAAAATGGAAGTTTTTAGCAACGTAGGAAGATATTTGAATCTCAAGTTACGTACGAATATAAGATTCAGCTTGTAACTTCAAAGTTTCCTGAAGAACAAGGTTATAAACAAAATTAATACTATCCATATTTTACTGGTTTAACTATCTATTAGGCTTCCATTGACAACATATAATTAATCCATAAATTAAAAATTGTTTGGAATATTTAAATTAATTTATTGGTAGATTAAATACTGATTAGATAAAAATTTGCAAAAAATAGAACCCAATATTGAATGAATAAAGTATCCTAGCAACCTTCAAGCCAACAATTTCAACATTTCAAATATTGCATTCAAGAAGTATATTCTATTGTATGAGTACTTTTCCATTAAAACATTTTCTTACTTATATTGACTTTCTATCATTGTGCTGGGCTCCTTAAATGAGTTAATAAAGGTACGGAACATTATATATTTTTAAAGTAATATTTTAATTGATTATATTAATTGGCTATAGAATAAATATAATTTGTTAAAGCTATTATCCGTGTTACAACTGTGTAAAAACTTACATTTGTTTATTGTTTTATTTTATTTATTTCTCACCTTACCCAGCCTTTTCGGCAATAAGGGTGTTTGTAGTAATGAGAAGTAACGTGCCGGGAAGTAAAGAGCCGGGAAGGAAAAAAGGCAGTTATTTCACCCCAATTTTTGAGTATAGGTGAAGTATAGGTAGAGGGAATAAAAAATGGCGGCAGTTTAAAAACCATAAAAAACATTCATTTTTCATTCTGAGATCTTTATCTTAAAAACTACCAACAACACTAGAAAATCTTTAAAAACATTATTTAAAGGAGAGTAAATTAAAATATTAAATATTAGCCCTAATAATAACCAATAGCCAATACCAATAGTTCTCGAAATATAGCTTTTAAAAAAGCAATATTTCTTAAAATGATTAATAGTTATTTAATTTATTTTGAGAAATCTATATCTCAGGAACTATGAGACGTATTGTTGTCTATTAGCACTCAAATTAAATTTAGTTTAATGAACTATAAAGTAGTTTATGACCTTTACCTTAGTAGGAATAGTAGTTTTCATGATATTTGGTTATATATATTGATTTTTAGTTGCTCGGACAATAAGTTTGATTTAAGAAAAACTTTATTTCAAAAACCATAGGACGTATAGATGTCTGCCAGCACCTAAATTAAAGCTAGTTAAATTGACTATAATAGTTTATAACGTTCATCTTTGTAGGAGTACTAGTTTTTATGATATTTGACGATATAAATTCACAAAATGTAATTTCTAGTAGTTCATATAAAATGTTTGGTTTTTGAAAAAATATATCTCTAGCCCCATAAGACGCACATATGTCTGCCACCACTCAAAATATAGGAAATTACCCTCACTATAAAGTAGTTCCTGACACTTATCTCCGTAGGGGTAATAATTTTTATGATATTCACATATGAATATAAATTTGGCAAATGAAAATTTCTCCGAACTATAAATCAATTTATTTTAGCAAATATCATTAAAAATACTACTCCTACGATGAAAAATGCCATAAACTATTTTATGGCACATTAAACTAGGTTTAATTTGAATGCTAATATACATCTGTACGTCAAATGGTTTTAGAGATAGAGATTTTTCAAAATAAATTCAGTAACTCTGATCTTTCAGTACATTCTGTACAACATTTTCATGAAATATTACTTTTTAAAAAGCTATATCTCGAAAACTATTGAACGTAAATAGCCCTATTAGGGCTTTCAGTTTATCAAATTTACTCTACTTTAAATGATGTTCTCTTAGATTTTCTATTCTAGTTGGTAGTTTTAACGATATAGAGCTCCGAATTAATCATTAATTATTTTAACTTCTTTAAACCGCCGCCATTTTGTATTCTCCCTACGTATACTTGACTGACTCATTAATTTTTACTAGTAATTATACATAGTATTTCTTAAAGTAATCAAAACTCGGGGTGAAATAACTGACTTTTTTATCCTCTTGGGCTCTTGTACTGTATGCATTTGTTGAACCAAAAAATTCTATCCACTGTCCTTTTCTATTCCAGCGGCCTCTGTACAAACAGATTCCTATCAACAATGTGGTGGGATGAGGAAGTACTTCCTAATTTCACGCTATCAACGGGACAAAGATAAATTATAGGACTGTTCCAACAACCACTTCTGACTATCGGGAACTGGGTTTAGGAGGGAAAAACACTTACTATGCTCCCGACAATAATTAGTGGTTGTTTGAACTAACAATCCGACATCGACAACAAAATACATCGATGATTTATAATATTGTTCCTAACAAAACATTGCCGAAAATACATCGATGTTTTTGAACATGCCTTTCAGAAACATAAGGTCTGTTCCAACGACAACGCATTTTCTGGACAGTCAGAAGTTGTTACTGGAACTAGAGATTCGACATAAACTACAAAAAACATCGATGTTTTAAAATGTTAATGTTCAATATTAAAATATCATTGCTTACAAAACATTTCCAAAAATACATCGATGTTTTTGAACATCAATTTCAGGAACATTAGGTCTGTTCCAACAACGACTTCTGACTATCTAGAACTTATTATGTTGTTAAATTACCACAATGTGATCATTTTTATTTGTAATTGTATATTAATAATAAAAATGATAATATAATCAATAGTTCTAACAACTTCTGACTGTCCGCACTATGCGTAGTCGTTGGAACAGACCTTATGTTTCTGAAATGGATGTGCAAAAACATTGATGTATTTTTGGCAATGTTTTGTAAACAACGATATTTTAATATTGAACATTAAAATTTTAAAACAAAGATGTTTTTTGTAGTCGATATAGCATCCCTTGTTCCAGCAACCACTTCTACTTGCCTTGTCGTTGGAACAGACCTTATGTTATGTATTTGGCAATGTTTTGTAAGCAACGATATTTTAATAAAGAACATTGATATTTTAAATCATCGATGTTTATTTTAGTCGATATAGCATCCCTTGTTCCAGCAACCACTTCTAATTGCGTTGTCGTTGGAACAGACCTAATTTTACTAAAAATGGATGTTGAAAAACATCAATGTATTTGGCAATGTTTTTTAAACAATCAACAATCAAGGGCTTAGGCAGAGGGGAGCCGCCATCTGAGACCCAAGAAATAAAAAGAAAGATAATAGTGAACTTATTTGATAGAAGGTTCTTTCTGCAAACAGGCTATAATTAGTAAGGTAATGGCGGGGAATGATGGTGGAGTCCAAAAAATCATCAGAGATGAAATTTGCGAAACTGCCTTATATTTTCATTGTGCGAGCCATTGGTTAAATCTTGTTCTCAACGATTTGAATTCAATCGTTTCATTTTGAATAATTTATTGTGATTATATGTAATAAAAATTATACTAAATAATGATTGAATTTTTTTAAATATAAAGAAAATGGTGGGGGATGGAATGCGTAATAACATAACAATAAAAAAAACTTAAATGATTACAAAACTAATTAGTAAGAGCCAACGTTTTGACCCACGTTGCATGGCTTCATTAGGGCTCAATATGGAAGGCGAGCACGAAAATTATTTGTGTGTGAAATATGTGGTTTTCGTGCTTGTCTTCTATCGGCAGCCCTAATGGAGCCCCGTAATGTGAGGCAAAATGTTGGCTCATACTTTAATATGACAAAAATTAAATAGTATTTAATTTTTTTTCATTGACATCACCCGGACCATCTTCTTTTTAATATCACACACAGTCAATCATCGATCTTCAAATATATA
>NW_027113417.1:42528-46285 GCF_000696795.3 Halyomorpha halys
ATGTATATACGTACCTGAATTTGAATCTAGTTTTGGTCCACCCCGGGTATTTTATTTCCCCGGTTCCCGCCATATCTGGTGAGAATCCCCCTATCCGCCACCTAGGTAGGCGCCCGATGGGAAACTAGCTAATCCACACGGGTGTGTGTGTGTGTTTTTTTTACGAGGGTCGGTGGAAATCTTCAAAAGACACGGATAGGCCCGTACCTATCCGTGTGTGGGATTTATACCCACTAAAACCACCGCCCTACACCTGTTTATTTCTCTCCACGGGACCGCCGCTAGGCATTACTTCATGGAGGGAAATGACTGAGTGCCGCCTCGCTTACTTCGCATGGTTTTTACGTTTCCATGCTACTAACGTCTTCTAGCCCTCTCTTCCTCTCTCAAACTCTTGAGGGTGCCTGTGGTGAATCTCTTCACTCCATTCCAAATTCCAGTCTTATGGTGGAGCATATAGCTCACCACGTTCTCTGGTGTTATGCGTCCTCCACAAACTCTCTCCAGTTTATTTCTTTCTGCTGCAAAGCGAATGCAAGTGAAAAACAAGAGCTGCGCGGACAGTCTGACATCCAGGGTATTCTGCGGTGTTGTCCAGTTTGAAGCGGTACCGGTAGGCTCTAAAGCATCCATGTCCGGTCAACATTTGGGTTATGTAAAAATCTTCCTCACCATGCTGGTGACCGTACCACGTGCCAACATCGGGTATTAACCTGCGAGTCCGCCTCCCGGAATCTGCAGCCTCCCAACACTGCTGCTACTGGTCGATGGTTGGTTTTCGCTCTTCTTCTCTGGAAACGTTTAAGCGTCGTCCATAGTACCTGCTTCTTTCTTCAACAAGGAGTTCCACAGGTGGTATTCGGGCTATCACGCACACCGCTTCGTACGAAACAGTTCGAAAAACGCTAACTGTCCTTAAACAAACTCTGCGGTCAACAGAAACCATCTGTCACCTGTATGATATGGTAACCATCGCTTCTTTCCAAATCGGGGCTGCATATATCATAATGGAGGGGACAACAGTAGCCAGAAGCCTTCGGCTACTTTCTTTGGGACCTCCGACGTGTGGCATAAGGCGTGACAAAAAGAATGCTACTTTAGCAGATTTGGCGCTGATATACTCCGCGTGAACATTAAAGCGGATACTTGCATCTATCATGACTCCTAGGTATTTTAAGCAAGACTGGGAACGAATTTCGTGCCTACCAACCGTGACAGTGATGGACTCAGTCTGCTTCCTGCTAGTTACTAGGAGAACCGCAGTCTTGTGATCTGCAAGTTGTAGCCCTACAGAAGCCAACCAACATCGAACCGTAGCCACAGCCTGGTTAGCGATGAGGGTAACTTCTTCCAAGTACTTCGCTGCCACTACAATTGCAACCTCATCAGCGAATCCCACAACTGTGGCTCCCTCCGGCAATGTCAATTTGAAGATGGCGTCGTACATGACGTTCCACAGAAGAGGCCCTAATACCGAGTCCTGTAGGACACCACCAGTCATATCTTCTTTGGCCAATGTCTGAAAAGTAAAACAGAACTCTATCTTTGAAGTAGTCTGTAAGAACTCTCATAAGATAAGCTGGCACCGCCATAGTCCGTAGGGCATCTATTATACAGCATCTATTATTATACAAATCTAGCTGTGTTAAAAGCATTCTTAACGTCTAGAGTGATGATTGCTGCATAACACTTAGCACCTCTCCTCCACCTTGCTCCTGAAATTGCTGTGCGGGCCATCTCGACTACCAATCCAACAGAATCTATCGTGGATCGCTCTTTACGAAATCCGAATTGAGCCCGCGAGAGGCCATTAACTCCCTCCGTGAACTCTTGTAGCCTGAAGGAAAGGATTTTCTCGAATGCCTTATCCATAGTATCCAATAAGCAAATTGGACGATAGGATGACTGGTCTTCCAGTCTTCCCTTACTCTTTGGAATAAGTAAGAGGCGCTGTCTCTTCAAAGGTTTCGGAATGGAGCCTTCACGAATGCATGAATTGAAGAGATCGATAAAAAGATCCGGCCGTTTCCTGAGAGCTACATTAGGAATTCCGTCCAATCCTGGTGCCTTGCCATGTTGTAGATCCGAGGCGATGTCCTCTAACTCTTCCTGCGTGTCTGTGGAAAATCCGTTGTATATGTATTGTCTATACATTCAGTAGTATTCGACTGTTCAGGGAATAGTGTTTGACAATACTGTGTATAACATTTGGTCTCGTGGGGACCTGGATCGTGCCTTTACAAAGTTTCTTGAGTGCTATTTTATAAGGTCTACCCCAGGGGTCTGCATCCATTATTAGATCGAACCGCTTTGTAATTACAATAACTTCTCACCAGCGGGTCCTAACCTATCGCTATTAAACTACGATTTACACAAAAGAATAAAAACTAATTTCAGTGTTTTAAAATGACCTTAACTTATTTTTCTTCTTCAAAGTATGAGTTTGTTACGTGGATAATAGTTTGGAATTTCCATTTTCATTTTGGGATATTTTAAGAAAATTATAGTACATATTCTGTTTCTTCACTGCTTCAAACACGAATCTCCGCTAAATTGGAAATGTTAAACATAAATTTGGATTAGTTACACCTATACTGAAGAATGCAACAGATGAAGATATGGACGAGATTGACAAAGCATGTATTACAAAAGAATGTTAAAATGAATTAAGTTCACATAATATGGCAAGGTTTTTTCTTCTTATCGAAATTTTATCATCTACTAAAACAACGTAAATGTTCAAAAGAGTGGATTAATTGGATATTATTTTATATTCTAAACAGACTGCTGTAATTTTTTAGGGTAAGGATGAGTAGGTATCTTCTATATAAATTAGATATATATTTTTACCTTTCCTACTTATAGTGTAATGGAAACCAAGGATGTCCAAACAACAATGTCAACCCATCTTCCCATCTAATGGTTTGAAAACCCAAAAATTTGGGAACTTTGGGTTGCGTGCCCCTATTCCAAATTGCAAAACATATGGAACACATTATTCTGACAGGTTAATACTCCATGGTTTCAAAGTTTTAGGAAAAGGGAAAAATCCAGAGAACACTTCCTGAACCTCCAGAAGGTTGGGAAATTTTAGATTCTTCTCCTTTTCCCAATCATTTATTGCACCAAGGCCTCTCAAAAAGTTTTGGGAGTATTTCTCATAATTAACAGTTGTTTTGTGTGAATGTTATTGATATCATCAGTACTTTTAATTTATCTCTATAACATCAATTAGATTTCAGTCTTCAACATATATTGGGTAAGAAATAAAGTAATCTAAAGGGATATTTACCAGTTCTTATCCGTGGAGATGACTACCTCTTAATATCTTTCAGCATATGGAGATATTTATGTGAATATGAGAAGATGCAATTATACTACGTGCTGCCCAATGGAATATCAGTGCTGTGTTTACAATGCTTTTTGCTGTAAACGCGGACAACTGTAAGTGCAACAGTTACACTATCTTTATAAATTATTCTCTTATTCAATTTATTAGTAATAATTTTACTCACTATCTTTTCGCAGATGGATTAGCGCACTTTTGTGCAACAAGAGATTTTCGAATTGACTATTGGTATTTATGGCACATGAAACATTGTTTTTTCTTCATTTGATCATATACATCAATTTATTTATATGTTGCAACGACCTTGGGATTACATTTTCAAAAAAAAATCAACGATACCACATGCTGCCTTTTATGAGTACGACTGCTGTTCTTGCAACATCTTTGGTTCTGAGGATCATGTAGTGC
>NW_027113417.1:48545-49529 GCF_000696795.3 Halyomorpha halys
TGGATTTTACTGCTCTTCACCCAGGAGAGGTTTTAAGGCCTCCGCAACCTCCTCTTAGGCGGTGAGATCCAAATCTCGAAGCTCGAAAAGGTACTCCTCCGTCCAAGTCCGCACTTCCGCCCCTTCACCAAGCACTCTCTCCATTGAGCTTTTTAGTGCAGCAAGAGATCCTTTTTTTTTTCCGGTCTAATTGAAGTGACAGGTCGCCTTTATTAATTTTCCGGACCTTTGTGACTGAAGAGGCCATTTCCACCACTGCCGGATCTTCTCTCACCTTTCGCAGGACACCTGAGTAGGACTCTCCGATATTTTCATAATGACTGCATCAGGCCTCGGTTGCTTAGGGCGTGGTTTCTTCCTCGAACTTTTTCGCACTTCTTCCCATTTCTCCTCTTATTGTTCTCCAAGTTGAACTGCATTAGATCTCTGAGAGCGATCTACATTATGATGCACAACTTGTGTGGTTTTCTTCTTGATTTTCATTTTATCGCCCGCCAAAAAAGGTGTGGTTACTGTCCCCTCTGACTTAACAGCATTCTTCTTCGGTGGACTGATCTCCTTTGTTTCGGAGTAACCATCTGCAATTTCGATAGGGAGGACAGCTGTTTCCAACTTTTCAAAATAAAGTTGGATTTCGAACGCATAACTCCTTATCTTACCGTGGACGTTGTTATTGATGCAAATGAAGGATAGAAGCTGTTTAATCTTGCTCCCAAGATTTTACATCACCTCTGTAGTGGTTAGTCTTGTGGCATTAGATGCTACAATGGCCAAGTCTCCCACGGGTTCCTGGGAGCCAAACTGCGACGCCAGGGAACCCGCTTTCGCATTCCCAATCGACGCCGTACTGGGGTTCCGTGCCCCTGCACCATAGCACAATTAACATTATCTTCCATCATTTGTGACTGCATCATCTTTAAAAGGAAATCTTCAAAAGACACGGATAGGCCCGTACCTATCCGTGTGTGGGATTTTTACCCACTA
>NW_027113417.1:49579-50882 GCF_000696795.3 Halyomorpha halys
CTGTTCATTCCTCTCCACGGGACCGCCGCTAGGCATTACTTCATGGAGGGAAATGGCTGAGTGCTGCCTCGCATTCTTCGCATGGTTTTACCTTTCCATGCTACTAACGTCTTCAAGTTCTCTCTTCCTCTCTCAACCTCTTGAGGACTACTGTCGTGAATATCTTCACTGCGTTCCAATGCTGGTATGATAGTAGCATATAGCTCATCACGTTCTCTGGTGTGACGTGTCCTCCACAAACTCTCTCCAATTCACTTCTTTCTGCTGCAAAGTGAATGCAAGTGAAAAACACGAGCTGCGCGGTTTCCTCGACAGTCTGACATCCAGGGCATTCTGCGGTGTTGTCAACCGCAAGTTTGAAGCGGTACTGGTAGGCTCTAAAGCATCCATGTCCGGTCAACATTTGGGCTATGTAAAAATCCACCTCACCATGCTGGCGACCATACCATTTGCCCACATCGGGTATTAACCTGTGAGTTCACCTCCCGCAATCTGCAGCCTCCTAACGCTGCTGCCACTGGACGATAATTATTTTTCGCTCATCTTCTCTGGAAAAGTGCAAGCGTCGTCCATAGTACTTGCTTCTTTCTTCAACAAGGAGTTCCACAGGTGTCATTCGGGCCAGCATGCACACTGCTTCGTTAATCCACACGGGTGTGTGTGTGTGTGTGAAACGGGCTCCTTTTTCCCTTGGCGAAAACCTGCCTATAGCGATTTACACAAAAGAATAAAAACTAATTACAGGGTTTTAAAATGACCGTAACTTATTTTTCTTCTTAAAAGTTTGAGTTTGTTACGTAGATAATAGTTTGGAATTTCCATATTCCGTTTCTTCACTGCTTCAAACACGAATCGTTACTAAATGGCAAATGGTAAACATAAATTTGGATTAGTTACACCTATACTGAAGAATGTAACAGATGAAGAAATGGACGAGATTGACAAAGCATGTATTACAAAAGAATGTTAAAATGAATTAAGTTCACATTATATCGCAAGGTTTTACTTCTTATCGGAATTTTATCATCTACTAAAACAACGCAAATGTTCAACAAAGTGGATTAATTGGGTATTATTTTATATTCAAAACAGATTTAACAGATACTTGAAGGCTGGATACTAATCCAGTTAGAGCAATGGGGATAATAACAATCCTGTTTGTAACGTTCTTCTGCACGATGCTTTGTTCGGGAGCTAATAATATCAATGGAATGCTTATATATTTTAGCAGTAAGTATTGAAAACTTTTTTATATACAGATTTTTCTCATCAGTGAATGATATTAAATCTTTCTTTTATTTTT
>NW_027113417.1:52122-56003 GCF_000696795.3 Halyomorpha halys
GTTTCAAAGTTTTGGAAAAGGGCAAAATCTGGGGAACACTTCCTGAACCTCCAGAAAGTTGGGAAATTTTAGATTCTTCTCCTTTCCCCAATCATCTATTGCACCAAGGCCTCTCAAAAAGTTTTGTGAGTATTTCTCATAATTAACGGTTGTTTTGGGAGTATTTCTCATAATTAACAGTTGTTTTGGGAGTATTTCTCATAATTAACAGTTGTTTTGGGAGTATTTCTCATAATTAACAGTTGTTTTGTGTGAATGTTATTGATATCATGAGTACTTTTATTTTATCTCTTTAGCATCAATTAGATTTCAGTCGTCAACATATATTTGGGTAAGAAATAAAGTAATCTTAAGGGATATTTACCGGTTCTTATCGGTAGAGATGACTACCTCTTAATATCTTTCAGCATATGGAGGTTTTTATAACACTATGAGAAGATGCAATTATACTCTTTGCTGCCCAATGGAATATGACTGCTGTGTTTACGATAGTTTTTGCTGTGATCACGGCAAAGTGTAAGTACAACAGTTACATTATCTTTATAAATTATTCTCTTGTTCAATTTATTAGTAATAATTTTACTTACTATTTATTCACAGAAAAATTAGTGCGATTTTGTGCAACCGGAAATTTTCGAACTGACTATAGGTATTTATGGCACATGAAACATTGTTTTTCCTTCACTTGATCATATACATTTGATCATATTTATATACATTTGATCATATTTATATGTTGCAACGAGCTTGGAATTACATTTTCAAAAAAATTCAACGATACCATATGCTGCCCTTTTTGAGTACGACTGCTGTTCTTGCAACATCTTTGGTGCTGAGGATCATGTAGTGCTTATGCAATAAATATATCATCTTTCTGTGCCTTTTTCTTGTTGGCTATTCTCCCAGAAAGGCATTAGTTCCCGTAACTATATTATTCATAAAAGATTTTTTTCCTATCTCCTTACAATCCTTTAAAAACCAATTGAATAAGCAAATCTAATTCTTAACAATTGGAGAAGTTTGTTGGGGGGAGGCGCGGTCAGCAAAGATCAACATAAATAAACAAAACCATATTTATTTATTTTATACCGACGCTTCGACCTGAGTTTCAGGTCTTCATCAGGGCTATACAACAAAAGCGATAACAACAACATTTAGAGAAACATACAACTGAAAAGGAATAGTTTACAAACAAATTTAGAATTATACAAAATATTGAATTGAATCATAAATGAGAAAAAATTGATAACTGATAATTGAATAGTAAAAAAAATTTTAATTGATTGATAGTCGTGGAATTAGATGGTAGTAGATTGAAAACAGTGACAGATGAAATATAATATCATGTAGGTAAGAAGATATGTATAATATAAGATATGCAAGCAGAGTCTAAAAAACTGAAAAAATAAATAAATAAATTGAATCTACAAATTGAACAATATGACAGACAATGAAAAATAGTGAGTGGCTTATATTTGAATTACAGTGTGAGTATTAACTTATAAACCTATACTTAAAAATATATATATACAATAGGAAAGAGGTAGAATATGAAGAATGGGAAAAAAATAATGTAACAAATATGAGAACGAGAAAGGAGACTCACGCCATGGCGTAGAAGGTAGGTTTGCAACTGATTGATGTATGAGTTTTTTGAAAAGTCCACTAGAGAGAGCTACTAGACAAAGGGTTCGCTAGAAACGTAACTGTCAAGAAAGACTGTTATGACACAACAGTTGATATGAAATACCTATGATAAAAAAGTCAAGTTATAGTTTAAAAGAAAAATATAAAACCAGTGATATGTAAAAATAGCCCAAAGCTCAAAGTCACACCGGAGTCACACCGGAGCCCAAAAGTCAAAAAAATTATGAATACAAATTAATGAGAGAAATAAATATTTTTCTAAACAAATTGAATAAAATTGAAAATGGATAATGATTGATAAAATAAAATAAATGATGGGTGCTTTAATAAATTAACTATTTGGGAATAGGCTAGGGATAGGTTTTGTAATTGACTGGGGAAGCTTCTAATTGTATAAAAATGCTTTCGGATAGTAATCGTTTGTCGTGGTTAGGGACAAAGGCTAGTATGGTGGTATTGTCAAAATCAAAAGTCTGTTTGAGTGTTAAGCTATGTTCAGATAATTTAGAAGCCATGAAGTTAGGGGAAGAGACGGAATATTTGTGCTGGGTTATGCGGTCTTTAAGTAAATTTTTTGTTTCGCCAATGTAGGATGCATTGCAATTAGATGTGGAACAAGAGATACGGTACACAACCTGGGAACGGTATTGAGATGGAATTGGATCTTTAAGATTGGTGTAAATGAAAGGCTTTGAGGGCTAGACTTAGGTTAGGTATGGAGGAACGCTATTGTTTTTGAATGTTGTCTGTAAGAAAGGGGATGTAAGGTAATGATCTGTATAGGGGGATGGAAAAAGATTTCAGAGAATTTTGTGTAGATGGGGTACGGTTTTTATAATTGTAAAAGAGTTTGTCGATGATTTTTGGAGGGAAGTTGTTGTTTAAGAGAATTTGTTTAATACGGAGATAGTTATTTTCATGAAATTGGGAATCAGAGAGTGAAAAACCTCGATGAATAAGATTTTTGGCTGTGTTTAGTTTTTGATGGTAAGGATGTTGGGAGTGATAATTTAAAAGTCTTCCTGAGTAAGTTGGTTTTGTGTACCAATCGGTGGATATAGTATTATTGCGTTTTTTTGTGATGAGGAGGTCAAGAAATGGTAGAGAATTGTTTGTTTCTGATTCAATTGTAACATAAGGGAGGATGGTGAGAATTGAAGGCAAATAAGATATCGGTGATTTATAACAAACTTTCAACATCAAAGGAAGTGAGAATGTAGTGGTCTGGAATGGTGAGGTCTAATAATTGATCGCTGAATTGATGAATATCAGTAGATGAGATATTAAGGACCCAATTTTCTTGACCTGATTCAACTTATCCCCCAATATTTCCAAACTTAGTAAATACCTACTGCCGTCTTTATAAGCTCTTAGCCATGACAATCCATATGACATTCACAACTCTTTTCACCTCCACGATCAATTATTAGACCACACCATTCCAGACCACTACATTCTCACTTCCTTTGACGTTGAAAGTTTATTTACCAATATCCCCATAGATAAAGTCCAAATTTTAGTAGAATCCAACTGGTCCACCATTGAACCACTTACTTCCGTAGACCTTCCTTCTTACCTCAAGTCTCTCCAACTTTGTAGTGAATCCGGCTACCTCACATTCCAGGGTCAATTATTTAAACAAATTTCAGGCCTAGCTATGAGTAATCCTTTAGCCCCCGATGTTTCCAGTATCGTACTTAACGATTTACTAAACTCCGTTACCCCACAGTTCACTAATGACATCATTTTTATTAAAAAATATGTTGACGACCTTCTTTTAATACTGAATGCCAATAAAATCACCGATATCTTATTTGCCTTCAATTCCCACCATCCTCGCTTATGTTACAGTTGAATCAGAAACAAACAATTCGGTACCATTTCTTGACCTCCTCATGATAAAAATCGCCAATAATACTATATCCACCGATTGGTACACAAAATCAACTTACTCAGGAAGACTTTTAAATAATCACTACCAACATCCTTACCATCAAAAACTAAACACAGCCAAAAATCTTATTCAATTAAACAACTACAAAAATTATTATTCTCTTAAACAACAACTTCCCTTCAAAAATCATCGACAAACTCTTTTACATATTTTCTACTCCTATATTTTAGTTCCATCTGTTTTGGTCTACGCATGAAGCATGCCATAGCTAAACTGGGCACACGAATCGATTAATGTATACTTAGTTTTTAAGGGGCAGGGGATCTGATTCTGTTAACAA
>NW_027113417.1:58133-62666 GCF_000696795.3 Halyomorpha halys
TGGATTTTACTGCTCTTCACCCAGGAGAGGTTTTAAGGCCTCCGCAACCTCCTCTTAGGCGGTGAGATCATCCAAATCTCGCAGCTGTTTCCACCTTTTCAAAATAAAGTTGGATTTCGCAGGCATAACTCCTTATCTTATCGTGGACGTTGGTCTTGGTGCAAATGAAGGATAGAAGCTGTTTAATCTTGCTCCCAAGTTAGTCTTGTGGCATTAGATGCTACAATGGCCAAGTCTCCCACGGGTTCCTGGGAGCAATACTGCGACGCCAGGGAACCCGCTTTCGCATTCCCAATCGACGCCGGTACTGGGGTTCCGTGCCCCTGCACTGTAGCACAATTAACATTAACTTCCATCATTTGTGACCTCAGATTGTCACATTTTATACCTCCTGCCAGGTTTTGAAACAGCCGCCTCTAACCCGAGGAACAAACGCTGACTGATACGCCGTCTATTCTAGGAACCGCCGCGCCTGGATTTGAATCTAGTTTTGGTCCACCCCGGGTATTTTATTTCCCAGGTTCCCACCATATCTGGTGAGATTCCCTCTATCCGCCACCTGGGGAGGCGCCCGATGGGAGACTAGCTAATCCACACGGTTTTTTTTTTTGGTTTTTTTTGGGTTTTTTTACGAGGGTCGTTGGAAATCTTCAAAAGACACGAATAGGCTCTCCATGTGGATAGGCTCTAGGACGGATGGCCTCTCTATGTGTTTTTGCCCACTAAAACCACCGCCCTACACCTGTCCATTTCTCTGACCGCCGCTAGGCATTACTTCATTCAGGGAAATGGCTGAGTGCCGCCTCGCTTTCTCCGCATGGTTTTTACCTTTCCATGCTACTAACGACTTCAAGCCCTCTCTTCCTCTCTCAACCTCTTGAGGACTACTGTGGTGAATATCTTCACTGCGCTCCAATGCAGGTCTGATAGTAGCATATAGCTCATCACGTTCTCTGGTGTGACGTGTCCTCCACAAACTCTCTCAAATTCACTTCTTTCTGCTGCAAAGCGAATGCAAGTGAAAAACAACAGCTGCGCGGTTTCCTCGACAGTCTGACATCCAGGGCATTCTGCGGTGTTGTCCAGTTTCAAGCGGTACTGGTAGGCTCTAAAGCATCCATGTCCGGTCAACATTTGGGTTATGTAGAAATTATGTAAAAATCTTCCTCACCATGCTGGGGACCGTACCACGTGCCAACATCCCGTATCATCGGGCAAGCGTCGTCCATAGTACCTGCTTCTTTCATCAACAAGGAGTTCCACAGGTGGCATTCGGGCTAGCAAGCACACCACTTCGCTAATCCACACGGGTGTGTGTGAACGGGCTCCTTTTCCTCTTGGCGAAAACCTGCCTAATCCTAAGCGAACAATATGTACATGCTATTTATTATATTATTTTTTAGATTGAACCGCTTTGTAATTACAATAACTTCTCACCAGTGGGGTTGTTCATAGCGGGTCCTGACCTATCGCTATTAAACTACCTGCGTACAATAGAATATTCCCAAAAAGCACATGCAACAGGATGATATTTATTTATATAGCGATTTACACAAAAGAACAAAAACTAATTACAGGGTTTTAAAATGACCGTAACTTATTTTTCTTCTTAAAAGTCTGAGTTTGTTACGTAGATAATAGTTTGGAATTTCCATATTCCGTTTCTTCACTGCTTCAAACACGAATCTCCGCTAAACTGTAAATGGTAAACATAAACATGGATTAGTTACACCTATACTGAAGAATGTAACAGATGAAGAAATGGACGAGATTGACAAAGCCTGTATTACAAAAGAATGTTAAAATGAATTAAGTTCACATTATATCGCAAGGTTTTTTCTTCTTATCGGAATTTTATCATCTACAAAAACAACGTAAATGTTCAAAAAAGTGGATTAATTGGATATTATTTTATATTCAAAACAGATTTAACAGATACTTGAAGGCTGGATACTAATCCAGTTAGAGCAATGGGGATAATAACAATCCTGCTTGTAACGTTCTTCTGCACGATGCTTTGTTCGGGAGCTAATATCAATGGAATGCTTATCTTTAGCAGTAAGTATTGGAAACTTTTTTATATACATATTTTTCTCATCAGTGAATCATATACAATCTTTCTTTTATTTTTAAAAAGTTTTTCCCATCAACTGTGACATTTAATCCCGAGATTACCCGAGTGAGTCCTAGAATTTAAGGAGTTTACAAGTTGTTGGGAAAAGGTGGGAGAGTATTTGCTCGCAGCTTTTGCCGGTTAATTTAAATTGAGTCACTAATCCTATATTTGATACCAGGGCCTAGTTTCATGATGTATTAGTTCAAAAATGCTAGTATACAAACAACTAAGTATAACAGGTTTTGTTTCATGCATGATCAAGACGACTATGAATAGCAGTTAAAAAGTAAAAAACTTTAAGTCAGTATTGTACAAATAATGGGATTGTGCCGAGGACAAACTATCAGTCTTGATAGTATTAGTTTGTACTTGTTTTTTTTATAGTATTTTTGTATCGAATTGCATAAGACGATTTATGAAAGTAAAATGTCTGTAAAATAATTTAATGAAATTTAAATGCAAGAATATTAAAATATTCTATATACATTCCATACAAAATGTATACATATATCGAATAATTAAACATAAATGATACTTATATCAAACAGTCTGTGAAGATAAAATATGCGTTTTTTAAAATACTTTAATTCATTTAATACTATTAATAATCTTTGGATCTTATTTTTAAAAAAAAATCGAATTGTATACCACTAAATACGTGCAGAGCAAAGTCGGTATACGATCATGTAAACTATTTCTAAAAATATATAAATTTTGTTTTCTCGACTCCTAGGGCTCATTTCCTGAGGCGAAGAATCCTGAGACACATCCCTAATATGTTTCGACCTAGTATCACCAAATTACATAACCTGTATTACAAAAAAATCTTTTATATAAAAAACTCAAAAAAATAAAATCATGGAAATGTGGGATCGTCCCTTAGGGCACGGACAATCAACTAAAAAACAAGACTTTCAGAAACGGGTGACGGCCCTGACAGTAATGTTACATTGTACTGCTGTAATTTTTTAGGGTAAGGATGAGTAGGTATCTTCTATATAAATTAGATATATATTATTACCTTTCCTACTTATACTGTAATGGAAACCAAGGATGTCCCAACAACAATGTCAACCCATCTTCCCATCTAATGGTTTGAAAACCCAAAAAGTTGAGAACTTTGGGTTGCGTGGCCCTACTCCAATTTGCAAAAAATGTGGAACACATTATTCCGACAGGTTAATACTCCATGGTTTCAAAGTTTTGGAAAAGGGCAAAATCTGGGGAACACTTCCTGAACCTCCAGAAAGTTGGGAAATTTTAGATTCTTCTCCTTTCCCCAATCATTTATTGCACCAAGCCCTCTCAAAAAGTTTTGGGTGTATTTCTCATTGTTTTGTGTGAATGTTATTGATATCATCACTACTTTTAATTTATCTCTATAGCATCAGTTAGATTTCAGTCTTCAACATATATTGGGTAAGAAATAAAGTAACCTTAAGGAATATTTACCAGTTCTTATCGGTGGAGATGACTACCTCTTAATATCTTTCAGCATATGGAGGTATTTACACTATGAGAAGATGCAATTATACTACGTGCTGCCCAATGGAATATGACTGCTGTGTTTACGATACTTTTTGCTGTGATCGCGGAAAAGTGTAAGTACAACAGTTACACTATCTTTATAAATTATTCTCTTGTTTAATTTATTAGTAATAATTTTAATTACTATTTTTTCGCAGAAAAATTAGTGCGATTTTGTGCAACAAGAAATTTTCGAACTGACTATTGGTATTTATGGCACATGAAACATTGTTTTTCACTCATTTGATCATATACATCAATTGATTTATATGTTGCAACGAGCTTGGGATTACATTTTCAAAAAAATTCAACGATACCGTATGCTGCCCTTTTTGAGTACGACTGCTGTTCTTGCAACATCTTTGGTTCTGAGGATCATGTAGTGCTTATGCAATAAATATATCATCTTTCTGAACCTTTTTCTTGTTGGCTATTCTCCCAGAAAGGCATTAGTTCCATTAACTATATTATTCATAAAAGATTTTTTTCCTATCCCCTTACAATCCTTCAAAAACCAATTGAATAAGCAAATATAATTCTTAACAATTGGAGAAGTTTGTTGGGGGGTGCGGTCAGCAAAGATCAACATAAATAAACAAAACCATATTTATTTATTTCATGCCGACGTTTCGACCTGAGTTTCAGGTCTTCATTAGGGCTATACAACAAAAGCGATAACAACAACATTTAGAGAAACATACATAAAAATTGATAACTGATACTTGTATAGTAAAAAAACAATTTTAATTGATTGATAATCGTGGAATTAGATGGTAGTAGATTGAAAACAGTGAAAGATGAAATATAATATCATGTAGGTAAGAAGATATGTATAATAGAAGATATGCAAGCAGTGTCTAAAACACTGAAAAAATAAATAAATAAATTGA
>NW_027113417.1:63986-72978 GCF_000696795.3 Halyomorpha halys
CGGTCTTTAAGTAAATTTTTTGTTTCACCAATGTAGGATGCATTGCAATTAGAAGTGGAACAAGGGATACGGTACACAACCTGGGAACGGTATTGAGGAGGAATTGGATCTTTAAGATTGTTTGATTGGTAAAGTTTGTTATGGGCTTTGAGGGCTAGACGGAGGTTAGGGATGGAGGAACGTAATGGTTTTTGAATGTTTTCTATAAGAAAGGGGATGTAGGGTAATGATCTGTATAGGAGGATAGAAAAAGATTGCAGAGAATTTTGTGTAAGATAGGGTACGGTTTTTATAATTGTAAAAGAGTTTGTCGATGATTTTTGGAGGGAAGTTGTTGTTTAAGAGAATTTGTTTAATGCGGAGATAGTTATTGTCATGAAATTGGGAATCAGCGATGGAAAAACCACAATGAATAAGATTGTTGGCTGTGTTTAGTTTTTGATGGTAAGGATGTTGGGAGTGATAATTTAAAAGTCTTCCTGAGTAAATTGGTTTTGTGTACCAATCGGTGGATAAAGTATTATTGGCGATTTTTATGATGATGAGGTCAAGAAATTGTAGCGAATTGTTTGTTTCTGATTCAACTGTAACATAAGCGAAGATGGTGGGAATTGAAGGCAAATAAGATATCGGTGATTTTATTGGGATTCAGTATTAAGAGAAGGTCGTCAACATATTTTTTAATAAAAATTATGTCATTAATGAACTGTGGGGTAACGGAGTTTAGTAAATCGTTAAATACGATATTGGAAAGATCGGGGGCTAAAGAATTACCCAAAGCTAGGCCTGAAATTTGTTAAAAAAATTGACCCTGGAATGTGGAATGTAGCCGGATTCACAACAATGTTGGAGAGAGTTGAGGTAGGAAGGAAGGTCTAGAGAAGTATGTGGTTCAATGGTGGACCAGTTGGATTCTACTAAAATTAGGACTTTATCTATGGGGATATTGGTAAATAAACTTTCAACGTCAAAGGAAGTGAGAATGTAGTGGTCTAGAATAGTGAGGTCTAATAATTGATCGCGGAGGTGAAACGAGTTGTGAATGTCATATGGATTGTCATGGCTAAGAACTTGTAAAGAGGGCAGTAGGTATTTACTAAGTTTAACGGCGAAGGAATTGATATTAGAAGTGATCGGACGGAGGGGGTATTAGGTTTGTGAATTTTGGGAAGGCCATAAAAACGGGGGGCAACTGAATTATAAGAGATGAGGTTTCTGTATGTGAGATAATTAATAAATTTAGAATTTAAGAGATTTTTAAGATGTTTGTTAAAGGTTGTTTTTAATGAAGGTGTAGGGTCACGGGACGTAGTGATGTATGTGGAATGATCGGATAGGAGTTGTGTCATTTTTTTCATTATAGTCCGAGCGGTTCATAATCACAGTCTTGTTTCCTTTGTCGGCTTTGGTGATAATAATGTCATCATGCGAACTAAGGAAGGATCGGGTGAAAGAAAGGTCTTTAAAGAAAAGGGGAGAAAATTTGGAAGAAAAGGATGGAGGGTGTTGAAGGTAATTAGAGATGGTATTGCAAATAGTAGTGCGTGATAAGTCTTTACTCTCATTAGAATGATGAAATGGGGGATCTTTGTGAATGTATTCTAAGTCAGTGAGTAATTCTGAAATAATTTTTGGTGAAGATTTGGGTATGGAGGAATTAGGACCTAGGCTAAGAATGTTGAGTACATTGGAGGGAAAAGCAGTAGATGAGATATTAAGGACCCAATTTTCTTGACCTGATTCAACTTTAGCCCCCAATATTTCCAATATCGTACTTAACGATTTACTAAACTCCGTTACTCCACAGTTTACTAATGACTTCATTTTTATTAAAAAATATGTTGACGACCTTCTCTTAATATTGAATCCCAATAAAATCACCGATATCATATTTGCCTTCAATTCCAACTATCCTCGCTTACGTTTTACAGTTGAATCAGAAACAAACAATTCGCTACCATTTCTTGACCTCCTCATCACAAAAAACGCAATAATACTATATCCACCGATTGGTACACAAAACCAACTTACTCAGGAAGACTTTTAAATAATCACTCCCAACATCCTTACCATCAAAAACTAAACACAGCCAAAAATCTTATTCATCGTGGTTTTTCCCTCTCTGATTCCCAATTTCATTACAATAACTATCTCTGCATTAAGCAAATTCTCTTAAACAACAACTTCCCTCCAAAAATCATCGAGAAACTCTTTTACAATTATAAAAACCGTACCCTGTCTACACAAAATTCTCTGCAATCTTATTCCATCCTCCTATACAGATCATTACCCTACATCCCCTTTCTTATAGAAAACATTCAAAAACCATTACGTTCCTCCATCCCTAACCTACGTCTAGCCCTCAAAACCCATAACAAACTGTCTTTCATTTACACCAATCTTAAAGATCCAATTCCTACTCAATACCGTTCCCTAGTTGTGTACCGTATCCCTTGTTCCACTTCTAATTGCAATGCATCCTACATTGGCGAAAAAAAAAATTTACTTAAAGACCGCATAACCAAGCACAAATATTCCGTCTCCTCAGTAACTTCATGGTCAAACCCACCATACTAGCCTCTGTCCCTAACCACGACAAACGATTACTATCCGAAAGCATTTTTATACAATTAGAAGCTTTCCCAGTCAATCACAAAACAGATAAACAAAACCTATCCCTAGCCTATTCCCAAATAGTTAATTTATTAAAGCACCCATCATTTGTTTTCTTTTATCAATCATTATCTATTTTCAATTTTATTGTTTATAAAAATATTTATTATTCTTATTAATTTGTATTTATAATTTTTTTAACACTTTGGGCTCCGTATTTTTACATATCACTGGTTTTATGTTTTTCTTTTAAGCAATAACTTGACTTTTTTATCATTGGTATTTCATATCAACTGTTGTGTCATAATGGTCTTTCTTGACAGTTACATTTCTAGCGAACCCTTTGTCTAGTAGCTCTCTCTAGTGGACTTTTCAAAAAACTCATACATCAATCAGTTGCAGACCTACCTTCTACGCCATGGCGTGAGTCTCCTTTCTCGTTCTCATAATTGTTACATTATTCTTTTCCCATTCTCCATATTCTACCTCTTTCCTATTGTATATATATATACTTTTAAGTATAGGTATATAAGTTAATACTCACACTGTAATTCAGATATAAGCCACTCACTATTTTCATTGTCTGTCATATTGTTCAGTTTGTAGATTCAAGTTATTTATTTATTTTTTCAGTTTTTTAGACACTGCTTGCATATCTTATATTATACATATCTTCTTACCTACATGATATTATATTTCATCTTTCACTGTTTTCAATCTACTACCATCTAATTCCACGATTATCAATCAATTAAAAAATTTTTTTTACTATTCAATTATCAGTTATCAATTTTTTATCATTTATGATTCAATTCAATATTTTGTATAATTCTAAATCTGTTTGTATACTATTCCTTATCAATTGTATGTTTCTCTAAATGTTGTTGTTATCGCTTTTGTTGTATAGTCCTAATGAAACCTGAAACTCAGGTCGAAACGTCGGCATAAAATAAATAAATACGGTTTTGTTTATTTATGTTGTTCTTTGCTGACCCACCCCCCGACAAACTTCTCCAATCATTAATCTACGGTCAACCATCTACACCTCATTATAAATAAATATGGTTTTGTTTATTTATGTTGTTTTTGCTGACCGCACCCCCGACAAACTTCCCCAATCATTAATCTACGGTCAACTATCTGCACCTCATAATTCTTAACAGTTTTTTTATTGTCATTGTCGCATTTAAGTATCCGATATTTTCGGTTTTTTGAATTTGTATAAAATCGGGGTCGGAGGTCTCATTTTCTGATGCCCCCCTTGCTGCAGACACCGGAAGACCCCGAAGACTCCGCCTCTGCGATGCCGTCTAAATTATCTATTGTAGCATGCAAGATAAAACCTGGACTGCCCCTACTACCACCTTAGAGCCCAGGACTAGCTAGCCAACCTCCGAGATAGAAAGACGTTCTTCCGGACACCTGAAGCGAAGTATATGTCTTCAACATTCCGTCAACTAGTCTACCTGGACGAGGGAAGCTCCAATCAGACACAGAAGTGACCGCGACAGCGAAACTTCCAACATAGTCACTCAGATAAGCCAATATTATAATCTATGAGACCACCTGAGTTCTGTTCTTAAATCATATAATCAAAATGATTACTAAACCTACACACTAACCCCAGTTGCCCCTTCAGGGAATTAATATTTGAATAATGAAAGTATATTTTTTTGACAGAAAAGGTGTATTTTATTATTATTTATAAAAGGTGTATTTTATTATTATTTATAAAAGGTGTATTTTATATTAAGTGTATTTTTTTGACAGAAAAGGTTTCACATTTTCAACCACCCCTTTGTACCACTGCTCATATACAATTTAAAAATACAATCAGGGTACCTGAAGTAAGGTGATTAAGATTCACGAAGTTATTTTCATTAAAAGTCATGAAAATTCACGCTTAGTAAGGACATTTTGTTTCCTCACTATCGCTTTATATTCATTAAGTAATTTAACAAACAAAATTGCACTCGAATTTTATATTCTAGAATATAAGGGGAAAATTGGTTCTATATCTGTATATTTCAGCTGAATCGGTATTTGGGGCAAAGGTCGGACCTTTGATCCATTTTTTATTGAAATTTTCAGTGATTTTGCGGATTAGTACCTGGTTTGTGACATATTGATTTTTCAGATTACGTCCTCCACTTTTGCTTACACGAACTAAAGTATTTTCCTTTTGTTTTGTTTTTTTAAGGTGATTTTTGCCTAGTTACAGGTTACCAACCTATTCTAATCATGGTAGGGGATCAAGTTTTTCATTTTGTGGGACCGCCACTTAAGAAAAATAGGCAACGCCCGCAGACCTCAGAACCATAGACAAGCACCTTTACTACTGACATCAAGACAACTGGTGAGCCAAGTCATATACAGCAGACAGAGTTGAGCAAAAATTAGCTATAGTCAAAACTATAACTAAAATTGCCATTCATTCAATAATAAGAGTCGTATACATTGCGATTTTAGCAATTAGTTTCATCCATTCCTATTTTTTTCTCACCTCTGACAGCAGACACAACACTGTTTTTCCCAAGTACATTCACCATATTTCCTTAACTCAGACCGCTCTTAAAATGCATTAAACACAGGAGATTGATTTCATAAATTCTCACTAACTAACTCTCATAATATCAAACCCAAATCAAAACACATACATTGGGCTTAGAAAGAGCTTCGCCATCGTAGGGGGAATTAACCCTCAGGCCACAACGGGATACAAATAATACTGCTTATAGTTATTATATGTAAAACATTATTAGTAGCCCAAAATCTTTTGCTCATGACTCAGGTCATTCACTAACTTAGATGTATAGTAAGAAACCGTTTTTTTTCTTCATTCTTTACTTCCATGTTACTACACTGCATTGTGTCCATAAGCTCAACTAAAATTTATATTTTTTATTATTTAAAGGTCCCAAGATATATAATAACAATTTAATGTAATATAACATAATAAAATCTATTTCATTTCAACTTATACAAATATAAATTCAATTAAATAATTAACGTGATTATAACAAACAATTTGTCAGTATTTATTTAATGTATTACTAATTTTTAACAAGCCACATATTGTGTGAAAAAAATAGTGAAACATAGACGACCTTTCAGCTTTTAACAACTAATGACTGCTCTGACAAACTTCATCACTTTTTTACAAATCAACTTTGATGTAGGCTTCGTAACAGAATTGCACAAATTATCACTTGACTCAATAATAAATTAGTGGGTCATACCTTTATAATTAAGACAGGACAGTATTTTAGATAAGATTTGAATATTGCTGCTTTTGAAGTGACATTTTCTGACCAGTTTCTCTCAACTTATTACCTTCATTCAGTTAGCAAAGAACATTCTCTTTCAGATTTAATGTCATATTAGATGGTAAATTCTAAGGAACTCGAAGTAACTTTCACAGCAGCTGAGGCATTAATTAACTCCCACATATCAATAAGAATTTCTGAGTCAAAACCATTTAACATCTCTGTTTTAACTCCGCCATTTTTGTGATGTCTGATGACATCTCACAGTGGACATATACGATTTGGTATAGTGGACCAGTATAACAAACAAAGCCAGATGAAACTTTCTTTAGCCACAATAAGATTATAGATGAGGTTTCTCATCCATTTGAGGGAGTACAACTTATATATTTTCCCTTTTCCATTTTTATTGGGCTCCTCTCACTGGAACTGAATGAATACCACGCGCACGATTTTAAATTCAACTAATTCAAACATTTTGAGACCATCAGACTCTCCTTTATCTCTTACAAGATGATAAATAAACTCTTTGAAGCATTAAAAAATGCCTTTTTCAAATCACAAGGACATGAGTGTTATTTCTCTCAAGGATGGTTTGACATTATGTGTGTTCTTAAAGAGCTGCTTCTAACTGTTCCATAGCTACAATGAGGACACTGATATGGTTTCTCATTTGTATGATGGGCCATAATATGTTCCTTCAAAGAACTAGATCGAACAGCTTTGTAGTTGCAATATGAACACTCATGCGGCTTTTCCCCAGTGTGATTTGCCATAACATGCCTTTTCAAAGCATTCGCAGTAACAGATCTATAATCACAGTCAGAACATTGATGAGGCTTCTCTCCAGTATGGTTGCCCATTATGTGTATCTTTAATCTGCTACCTAATACTGTTTTAAAGTCACAGTAAGGACACTGAAAAGGCTTCTCATTAGTATGATGTGCCATAATATGAGTCTTTAAAGTTCCTGCTTGTACTGCTTTATAATCACAATATGGACACTGATGAGGTTTCTCTCCGGTATGATTAGCCATTATATGGGACTTTAAACTCTTAAGGCTTGAATTGGAATAATCACAATAAGGACACTGATGAGCTTTCTTATCTGTATGGCGCGACTTAATATGTTCTTTTAAATAACTCGACTGAACCGCTTTATAATTACAAAGAGGGCAATGAAAAGGCCTCTCACCAGTGTGGATAGTCATTATGTGCCTATTCAAAGCAGCAACTGTAATAGACCTGTAATCACATTGAGAACATTGAAAAGGCACCTCTTCAGAATGATTGGTCATTATATGCCTCCTTAAGCCAACAGCAGTAACAGATCTATATTCACACTGCAAGCACTGATGGGGTTTCTCTCCAGTATGCTTGGTCATTATATGTTGCTTTATTTTACTGGATTGCACTGCTTTGTAATCACAATGAGGGCACTTATGTGGTTTTTCTCCAGTGTGGTTGGTCATTACATGCCTCCTTAAATTACCACTGTGTACCGTAGAATATTCACAAAAAGCACACTGATGTGGCTTCTCATTTGTATGATGTGTCATAATATGAGCCTTTAAATTACCTGCTTGTACTGACTTATAATCACAATGTGTACATTTATGAGGCTTCTCTCCAGTGTGGTGGGACATAATATGCCTTTTTAAATTCCTGTGGATTGCAGTTTGAAAACTACAATGATGGCACTGATATGGTTTTACTTCCGGATGCTGTGACTTCATGTGTTTTCTCAGAGCCTTAGCTAATACTGATCTGTATTCACACAGTGTACACTGTTTATATAACACTTGTTTATTTTTTGTTTTCCCGTTACTAGCATGAGTTTGCCGGATATTTCTAGATCCACCTTCATCTGAAACAGAAAAGAAAACATAAATAGTAATAATAATAAACATTTTTATTTGCATCTTAGCAATTATTGGGGAAAAAAAGACAATATATAGTCACACCCCAATTTTCTTAGTGTAAAACCAAAATTATAGATAACTCTAATAATAAAAAAAGGATTTCCTATCAGTAAAAAACACATTATTACTCAATAAATTATAAATAAACCTACACACTAATTTACAACATGAACAAGTCATTAATTGTTCAAAATGAGTATGCTATATATGTAAAAGAATAAAAAAGTAATTACAACATTTGAAAATAACTAGCCATTTTTCTTTTATAATTTTTTTTTAATATTTCATGTAAAAAAAGTTTGTCTGCCACATAACACTTCATTTTTGTGTATTTTTTATTAATAAACAGGAGTTGACTTTACCAATATTATACTTAAATCAGGATACTAAACCATCATTAGATGTCAGTAAATGGTATTCAAAGAAGTTAAAAAAAAAAAATCTTAACGATAAACTTCTAGAAAAGTTCAAATGTTATTGTAGTATTTTATATCTGCATGAAATATGAAGATAAAAGGTAAAACAGAAATAAAAAGACTTGCATAACTGCATGTATTTATACATTTAAAAAAAAGTACATTTATCAATCTATTAATTAGACCAATAAAACAAATAAATATTTTACAAATTAAATTACAATATTTTTTTTAAGTGACAATTCAGAACAATATATTCAGTAATTCTGTAAAATGGGTTGATTAAGACTCAAAAACTTTATGAAATTAAAAAATCATATTATGTAAGATAGAACTGCAGGATGGTCAACTTCTCAGATAAAAATATGAAGGAGAAAAAAAAAAGCCACTTTAACTTCCTTGGCATAGAAATTTTAGCCAACTTACCCAGTAAATAATACCTGGCATTCCCACAAATTTTCCTTACAATACTTAACTAGAAATTCGTAAATATTTTTTCATAAATGAAAGATAATTTCAGTCAGACTTTACAAAAAAGAAATTAATGAGCACAAAAAAAAGAAACAATTTTTGGAAGATTATTGATTGACCGTGTGTAAAGATGAAAGGAATATGGTCCAGGTGCGGTCAAAAAAACTCAAATAGTAGAATTATACTATTTTAATAAGCCAACGTTTCGCCCCACGTTGCAGGGCTTTAAACAGGGGAGTAAATAGTAAATTTAAAGGGTAATAGTAACAAATAGATAAGAAAAGAAATATTAAAGAAAATACAA
>NW_027113417.1:75248-83276 GCF_000696795.3 Halyomorpha halys
ACGTTGGCTCATTAAAATAGTATAATTCTACTATTTGAGTTTTTTTGACCGCACCCGGACCATATTCCTTTCAGAAACAATTTTTATATTTCTGTGCCATATGTGTCGATAGTTAAATGGATTTATCATAGGACTAATTTAATGTTAGTTAAAAAAATAAATAAATCTTTTTAAAGAGATGTTTAAATTCATACAAACTTCATCAAACTCAGTTAGTTCCTTTGAGTTGTTGAGTTTAAGATAGTAGTAATATTTAAACAGGTATTACCAAAATGTGGCTTGATCATCTTGTAACATGTTCTAAGGTAATTATAGAATCAAATATTAGTAAAAGTTTGTAAGACGGTTTCCTTTCTGATTTGGCACTATAATAAAAATAATTATTTTAAACATTCATTATTATTAGTCTTTTATTTTTCTATTTTTGTTTAAATTTGAAAACTATCGATTCAATTTTAAATATAAAAAAAGTTTTAGTCCCTTCTACATTCTAATATACCAATGGCAAATTCCTGTTATATATTCAAAAACTCTTGTGAAGGTATGATTGAAGCTTTGTGGATTTAAATATTCTGCTAGCTCAAAATATTTTACCATTGGCATGATAATGATCATATTTTCTTTCTGTTTTACAGTGAAAATTCTTGGGTTTAATGGCATAACTGGAAATATCATAAGCATCAGCATTCCTAGAAGTTAATTAATAGACAGTATCCTCAACAGCCATTAGGACTAATGAGAAAAAAAATAATAATAAAGTTTATAGTTCATAAACTCAATACCAGGGTCTTGTTAGGTTTCTTAATGTATTTTCTATCTATTTCTTCAAAGTAGTAAGAATAATTTGTTTTGGACAACAAATTTGTCAGCATCCAGCATCATATTTCTTCATTCTTCTTAGCAAAACAGTGTTCAAATGTTGCTTTATGTATATTATTAAAACTTTCCTTATTCTCATTGCTCCAAAAAGATATTCCTAATGTAGAATGAAAAATATTTCCATTTACAGACACCTGGAACGGAAGAAAATAAGATTTTATAAATAAATAGCTATTAAAAAATTTCATATTACCAGTGAGGAACAGTTTTCTAGCAATATAATATCTAAATTAGTTCTTACATTTCTCAGTATTATTTTTTTGGTTTAATATATCCTTCTGGAATCATACATCCACAAATATTTGTCCAATAGGCACCAATATTCCAGCCCCACAAGCATTTCTGTATTTGAGGAAAAAAATAATATATCCACAGAATTTACATGTTATATTGAAGATATTGTCTCTTTACTTAATTTTTTATGAATGAATAGACACTTTTCTAACTAAGTTGAATAATTAACCAAAGATTCACTCACCTGTCATAAGGATTGAGAACAAGACATCCAAATAGGTTAATAGTTACATTTAAATGTAAGTGAGCAAATCACCAAATATACTCTCAAAAGGTAATGCTCACACACAAACTAGGTGTTTAAAAACTGCTGATGTTCATAATTATTTTGTTTGATAGGAAAATAAGTTTAATCTATACAGAAATGTGGAACTACTGGACCCACTATGTTTATATTATTTAGCTTTAAGCAACATGTTTTTCTTAATTTTCATTTCATATTGAGATTCTAAATTGTATTATCTATTTAAGTGCAGAGAAGGATAGCTCAGTAGATGAGGTACAGGATTCTTAACTTTCAGACCTATGTTTGAGTTGTCATACTTCAACAATTTATTTTTAGTTTTATCTATTTACTCGACTCGTTATGTTCATTTTAGTTTGCCTTAAGAAAAATAATTTTCTTAATTTTCATTTCACATTGGGATTCTTAATTTTCTTTTTAATGGTTAAGAAGATTCAACAAATAGTTCAAGCTAAAACTCATACTATTAGCAGCAAGAACACAGAATATTGTGAAGAAGTTGTGTATGAGCACACCTTTTTATAAATCCAAGATGTAACATAGACTTGTAAACTAAATGCAAATAAAATAAGTATGAAAAACTAAAATTATACAGTTTAGAAATGTACTACTCAAAAAGCATATTTCATAATTAGAAATTAAATAGGTGTTTATCATTAAATTATTAGAAAATCTCAGAAAAATGTTGTTCAAGAACTAATATTAATTTAAGAAATTGAAGCCATTAGTTAATTAAGATTTTTGGTATTATGATATATACTAAGTGTTTATAAAAGTAAATTCAGTGCTGACAAGGAAGTGTCCATTTTAAGATACTGACTACCTACTAATAGGGACTTGAAGCAAGTCCTCACCGGGCAAGCCCACTACAAGCTATTTATTAGTTTTTTTTATGAAATTATAAAGCTATGAGATAACTAGTAGTGGCCATTCTCAGCAAGAACTACGGGTTATCTCCTAATGCTTATTAGACTGTGATGAAAACAATGAATGTTTACATCATTACAACAATTATCGTTTACTTGGAATGCTCCTTTATTCAACCATTCAGACAAAGCATAACTTCTTTCTAGTTATGGGGAACATCTCTGAGACAGATACTGTCGCTCAATATTTCACTCATTTTAAGGAACTTTTGTTGATTAAAAACAAATAAAGTAAGAGATAGAAAACATTTTATTTATAATGCTTTGTATTGTGAAATGATATCACTCCTGGATTTTTTGTTTCTTTGTATTCTGAATGAAGTATTGTGAGAACAAAGATGGCTTTTGAAGGTTTGGTCATGTAAGAAACAAGCATCATATCATATTTTGACAATTTACTCATATTTGAGGTGGAATTTACTTCTCTTGCCTTATTTATGTTAATTTATTTTTTATCAACTCAAACATTAATTCATGAATAAGAATAACTTGTCACAAGTGATATTTTGGTTGGTAACCGAAATGCATTTGGTCAAATGAATTACTGATTGTGCTGGGATCTTCAGTTTTGTTCCTCTTTAGTAAGTTTTGTTCATTACTTCTTTTGCCTATGCATACATAGCAGTTCTAAAGATTGTATAAGAATCAATTAGATTATTTTGAGGCCAAACTTTGAAGGCTTATAGGGCATATAGATGGTTTGAATATTGAATATAGTAATACAACACCAAGCAATGTATTTATTCCCTATATGTCCGTGTTATTCTACAACACAGAATCTTCCTCATTCATTTTGCTATATCTCCTTCATTTTCAGAGAAAAAAGAGTAAGAGTCATCAGAATTCATATCAAAATTAAATACTTCTTCAGCAAGGACAAATTCAAATAGTTTTTTGTCTGACTAGAAGTATTTGTTGAAAAGCCATTCTCAATCTTACTGCAAAAAAGAAAGGGCTATAAACAACAGGACTATTGATAAGGATAAGTGTAAAATTGTATAAATTATTTTCGTGAAGGAAAACAAACTAGCTGTTGAGAATTGGATTATGAACACTCACCTGACAGAAATACTCAAATTTTACGTTAAAAGCAGCACCCACCTGACAGACGGATACTGAATACATACGTTTAAAGAAACATTCATGAAGTATGATTAAGAAAACATGTACTTACCTAATTAGAGTTCCAAGGGCAACTAAGTTTTCATAGTATCTGTCGAGGAGAAAGGATAAATGAAGCAAACTCTGTACCTCATCCTCCTTTTCATTTATTAACACTCCCCCCCCCCCCACCTAAGAGAAGTATAAATGAGAGTCCTGTCTGAAGTATAAATTGTGTACAACTTCCTCTTTCTTTCATTCATCCTTATAAATTTCACCAAAAATGTTAAAAGATAAAATTATCCTTCATGGTCTTTGAACCAATACTGGATAAAAACTTTTTTTTAATTTTAAGTCTACTTAAAACTTAAGATTACTTGTATAGAAGATCGTCAACCACAAATACAGTCCATCGCAGATATGAAACACTGCACTATAACTTTTCTAATCATTTCTATGTTTACTTGGTATGTTGGAAACTTGTGTTGAGGTTATCATGAATTTGTCTCATATTTTTTTCAAGTAGTAATTTGTTGTCTCTGAGTTGTCTTGTGATTTGTTTTCATTTGTTTATCATATTTCTCTTGAGATTTATCAAGAAAAATGTTGGTATTGCCTTCTACAGAAGAAATTGTGTTAACAATTTTCAAATTTAGGCTCCTATCTCAGATGCTGAATCTTAAAGTTAAAAAGAAAGAAGATATCCAAGATGTTGATCGTCAATTTGAATAATGACAAAAATAAGTTGAAGAATGGTATGTTATACTTTTTTTTTTATTATGTTCTTATGTTTACTGTAAATTGAAATTATATGGTTGGCAATAAACTCTTTAATAAACTAACACTAAACTTCCCTAGTTTTTCTTTTTTTTTTTTAAAGAAAATAAAAAATCTATTGTTTGTTTTACCTAGATAATTACTTTTCAGTGGATCATTCTGGTCAAATGAAAGACAGTCAAGAGGATAACAGTACTGTTAACAAATGTCCAATATAAGGAACACAAATGGATCTCTGTGATAACTTTGAAGTTATAGGGATATTAATAGAACAAGTTGGATTTGCAAAAGTGCCTTACTTTTTATAAGAATAGGATAGCAGGATAAGATATTGAACTGTGAATGTCTGACCAGAGCTGAAAAAGTTTTTTCGTGGAGCTAAAATCATTTCTTTATTTATGGAATAATTACCTTTATTATCTCTTTTAGTTAATTATTAATTTCTTTCATATTTTATATTTGTTCATTGTTAATTATCACTAACACATGAGAGATGGTTAATTATATCAAATAAACAAAATTAAACTTACTTCAGAAGAAGCTTTTTAGATAATTCGGCATTTAAGTCCTTTAGACTATTTCAAAGGAGATAAACCTAGCTGATATTAAATAAATACCACTTGATTGTAAATTGGCAAAGTGAAAAAAAAACAAGTTTAATATAAATCATTATAACTGTTTTCCAGAAAAAATAAAATTAAATCCCAGCTATAATGTGACATTATCGTAAGATGATTAAGGCGAAGAAGTTACTCCCAGGAATGCATCTAACATATACATGAAACTATTCCAGTAATATAATATATAAAGTAATATAATATATAGTAATATATTGTAATTATTCCATATATATGTAATTTCAGTTTCATGCTTTCTGTTTCTGAGCTGGGCTGTTAAAATACACATACAGCCTTCCATTTAGCAAGATCTGTTTTTTTATAACTCAGGAGATCTTAAAATGTGTATTTCAGTTGAAAACTCTCATTCATAATTTTTTACAATTGCAATATTTCTATATATTTACACAAACATTTCAAATATAGGTAAGTTGAAGTCAAGTGATTCTTACAGGAATTATCAAAGCACAAAATTATATAATAAACTGAACTTACAATATTTTAAGTACAATACCTGATGTGAAAAAAAAAAATGGAATTTCTAGCACCAAAAGTTTATTCAAAATTACCAATAAATTGTTAAATTAAATAAATCGTTTGAGAATTTAAAAAGTAAATAAAAAGTTTAAAAATGTAAAATGGCCTTAATAGCCAAAAATGTAAACTTTACTAAAATCTACACATGTAATAATAAATAAAATCATCCTAATTTATATAAAATCTTAGATGAAAATAAAATTTTATATCTCTTCATACATAAATTCTTGAATATGTATGAATTGACTATCATAAGTTCAAAAAAGTAATTTAAGAAGTTAAATAATTTTCCATACCGTAATTAAAACTACGATCTTCATTTTGCTCTGCCTTGACACCAATTTGAGAGGCTGTAATATTAATTAGAAATCAATTTAAAGGAACTAAGTTATTGTCAGATACATCCCTCCAAATAAAACTTACAGTCAGAATCCTCTTCTACTCTTTCTTCTTTAATAAAAATTTGAAGTGGCAAACTTGTACCTAAAAGTAAACAGAAAAAATTAAAACATTATTCAGATTAAATCTTACACACATTGTTATGAACGAAAATTGATAATTGGAACAAAATTGCATATAATAAATCTATGATTACGTTTTGTTACGGAAATACAATTATTTGAAAGTTTGAAATATGTTTAAAAGACATATTCTTAATATTATTAAAAATCACACAAGGCTATATTAAATCAACATGACCAAAAAAAAAAAAAATTTTGTTTTACCGATAAGACTTATTCTTTGTAAATTATTTAGTTCTGTAATATTTTAATTTATGCTTATCTTTTTTTTTTTTTCTTTTTTTTTGTGAAACTTCTCTTGAGTGTTGAAAAATAGTTGCATTGTCATTCCTTAGGCAGTCACTCCCTAAACTTAATGGAAATTCTCAGGAGGCTAGGGAGTGACCACAATGACAATAAAGATACAAATATTTCATTTTCTTTTAATATTCAGTTAGGACTCAGCATTGACAAGTGGGATTCTCTATTAGTAGTATATGACAGATATTTGAGAAATTAATATACAAGACATCGTTAATTTTTACGTATGTCTCAAACATTTAATAAAAAAGAGAAGTATGGTATTTTTTCTCCCAACCAAAATGAAGTGATAGTAATTGATGTAACAAGTCTGTATTTGCCAATTTAGTATTTCTCCTTGTTATTTTTAACAATATTATTTTTGCTGTAGGAGTATTTTTCACAGTTAGCTTACTTCACCTATATAAAACAATAGCATTAAAATATTCTGTTAGTTCCTTTATTAAACTTATGATGTTAATTTACAAAAGATTTTCAAAACAATATTTGTTTATTAACTTGGAGATCCTGTTCGATGATGGGTTTTATTGTCATAATAGATGTGAAAATGCTTCAAGTATTTCAAATAAGGATGAGATTTTTGTTTCAAACTATATTTTATGTTGGAAATCATTAATGATCAAAAAGTAAAGAGGTCACTACTAAATAAATATTTTTTATTGTGATTAAAGCAGTAATTAAGCATTAATTAAGCACTCTATTGTTTTTTATCATTCCTAAGTAATGCATGTTACTCCCTAGAATAAGACTTGTTTAAAAATTGATATCACAAAAACTATAATATTAAGTGTATGCCTGGAACAGAATATTAACAAGGAGCATTCCTTGAAGGCGATAAAAATTGAATCAATCAACTTTAATTTCCAAAAACATTTGATAGCTAAATAGCATCAAATTTAAAGAAAGGCCCATATATCAAACAACTTCGTGAGTTTTACACATACAAGAAATTATAATAATACATGCTTCTTCTACAGTATATCCACATGAACATCAGGATAGAAAAGAAATAAAGGTAATTGAGCCATTCAAAAATGATATTTATCACAGACTGCTGGAATCTAACGTTCTTTCATAGTAAGATAATTACCAAAAATACTAAAAATAAAAATAAAAATATTGCAAATCAAAAGAAAATTGGTAACTTAAGCAATGTGTTACAAGTTAAAGTGTCTTTATTAAGGTGAAAACACGAATAGTAGTAGTTAAAATTTAACATACTATTTTAAGTAATTAAATGGCATTACTTGAAGGATCCTAAATATTTCTAATGGTCTAGTTAAAGTAGAAATAATGCTTAAAAAATCAATAAGATCAATCATAATTTATCACAGTGTAAGTACTAATACGTGTTTAGGCAATGGCATACAGAATTAAAAAAAAAAAAGGAATGTTGACTTAAATTTTTTCATTTCTTTAATAGTCACTAAAATAAAATTTAAAATACTGGAAGATTATTGATTGACCGTGTGTATAGATGAATGGAATATGTGTGCGGTATAAAGTGACTTTATTTTTGACTGCCGTCAAAACAGCCCTGACGAAGCCCTGCAACGTGGGGCGAAACATTGGCTCAATAAAATAGTATAATTATCTACTATTTGAGTTTTTTTTTACCGCACCTGGACCATAATCCATTCATTTAAAATTTAAAATATTTTATAACATTTAAAAGAGTTCAAATTTGTATTCAATTTAATAGTTTGTTGGCATGCACATTTTCTAAAACAGCTGATGAAATATTTATTCCAAGTCGTGGACTCAGGTGCAACTATTATTTTGCTTATTTGAAGATAAATCATATATTCGGATGATAGCAATATGGCAAAAAA
>NW_027113417.1:83326-90065 GCF_000696795.3 Halyomorpha halys
AAAAAAAAAAAAAAAAAAGAGAAAAATTAAAATACTAAATTGTAGATGAAATTAAAAATTATAAAAGTAAGTCAATTTTCAATAAACAAAATAATAAAAAAAATCAATGGAATAATGCTGCCTTCGTAATTAAATTCTTAGAATATCAATTTTAATTTGTAGTTGACTTTCTTCTGAAGCAGTAATGTTCATTATTATTGAAATTCCCATGAGTAAGTCCATCGTCTTCTTCAAGGTTGAAATCTTAGATAGGGAAATTTAATTGAAATCTACAATTTGAAAAAGGTGGACATGAGTGTTGCTGCAGCAATTAAATAAGGTATATCTGGCAAAGCCTAAAATTTCCCAACAACTTTGACCAGATTCCTCATCTTGCCAGGTCTAAGAAGTAGTCTTTTAAATTTGCTCTTTTTATAAACATTTTTGGGGAACTGGTTTCTGTAAATTTTAATAAACAATTTAGAACATAAAAGTCTTTTGGAATGTTTTGAATCATATAATGTGTTTCTAATTTGAGTTTTCTGGATATGAGTTTATTTGGATGGGGATATGACTCAGAGTGTAGGAAAGGTATATGAAATGATGAGTAATACAATACTAAGAAAGAAAAACTATGTTCATGAACACCTAATTTAGTCTTTTCTCAACTAAACACAAAACAAATCCAAAAACAAGACTGTTGTTAGATGAAAGTGTAAGATTACTAAATCAATTTAATAAAAATCAAAACCAGTGTAACTCCTACACCATACCAAGGTAGGAGAAACTTTGAAAAAAATATACATAAAAAGTTTTTATAAAAAATTATTGAAGCTATATTCTGGAAAATAAAATTTAAATTTAAAATGGAAATGATTTTATTGTTGTTAGCTAAGTTGGCCGCAACCAAATTATTTCAAGTGCATATCAATTTGTTTCCACCACGGTTTTTCATGATGAAGAAAGATCATTTTATAATTATAAAAGTATTCTGAACGATGGAAAGTAAGATTTTGTATAAAGAAATTCAGAAATGCATCTGTAATTAATTAGAACACAAAATATAATAATGACTAATTCATTTGTATTTTATTTATTTTGCCAATTAGCTTTAATTGAATACATTTAAATACAACTATTTAAATTTTCTTGTATTAGTAATTTAAGTTTCAATTTCGTTCATATTCGAGTTTTTAGTGTCTCGACTTATGTTGATACCCGTTCACATACATATTATAAAAACACATATACTGTTTTTTATTCCTAAAGATGTGGATATATTCATATTAATTTGCTTGTTTATTAAATGTTTATTTATCCATCCTCGAATTCCTTTCTTAATTCAGAACTTAGTATAGGCACATAAGTAGAATATTGGATTATTTTAGCTGGATTATTTTTGTGTGTTTACAGCAAATTTGGAGTGTTTTTTTAACATATTGTGTGGCCTATTTTGAGGGTTTTTACTACAAGAAAATCCGGGCTTTGGCTTTAACCTAAATTGAACTTTAATCAAAGAATCTAAAAAAAAAAAAAATCGTTGCTTGACAGCTGGGGATTTAAATACAGTACAATATAACAAAGATAAATTGTCATTCTCTTACATGAAGGATCCATTCTTTTTCTAATAAATATTTCTTATCTGTAAATTGTCAAAATATAACTTCAACGAAACCTTTAACTACAACAAACGCGCAATCACAAACATTACTAAAGAGGTAGAATTTTCCAAAGAGAAACAATTTACAAAGTTGTGATATTGAAAACAGTTTTAAATTTAAGATAAATCATAAGCCTGACAAATAAGGCTTGAATGAGCAAAAAATTTACATAAATCACTGGACAAATTTTACTAATAACTGTTATAATACACACGTTATTAAAATTAGAGTATGTGTTTTTGCATTCACCTATTGGTGAATTTATCATGGAGACATAGGCTTTCTTGAAGTCTATGAATGCAGCATATAAGTAGCTGTCTTTGGATCTAAATTTAATGCCAACCAGTGACATTAATGGGAAAATGGTTATTTAATATCAATCAGTGTAATTTATTAACAAATATATTATGTTCTAATAACTGTCTTCTAACTTTATTTGCCACCAATCTCCATAGTATTGGTGACGAGGACGTAAATAATTGGATTTTGAAAGACTGATACAAATTTGAAAATCCCGAAGTAATTGCTTGACAACTGCAATCGATTTATAAGCAATCGAATATTCCTCCAATGCAAACAAAATGGCTACCAGTGAGCCCGAAATAATAATTAAGAAGTTCGGTCAACTCCACTAATTAGTTAAATTAGACAGTTATTTAAACGTCACATCGCTCAATTAGTGTAGTCACATATTAAGAGTAAGAAGGGTGCAACTTTTACAGAAAATCAACCTAATCTTGGTGACCTTGAATCCACATGGTTCAACTTCCTTCACTACCAGAGTATTTACCTTCATCGCATACTCGGGCTACTTCTGCTCTTCCAGTCTTCTAGACCACAGCGACTTCACAACAGTGAAGTTGTTATTTTATACGTCTAAAATAGTATAAGAGCGGTATCAAACTCTTTGCATAATACCTCTTTGTAGTTTATATCTCGATGTAATACCTTTAGCACCTTTTTAAAGGTACCACTACACGCTTGTCAAGTCGTGGTGAATTCGCACAAGCGCGAGCCTGTGGATAGGCTATTTGGCTTGGCTGGTATGAGTTGGCCTAAATTTGTTGCCGAGAGTGTTTTTGGACACAAATCAAAGGTGATTCGCGAGAGCGCTCGTGTAGCATCTCCACCATTGTTCTTTGTTCAGTTACAACTGAGAGCTGTTAGAAGGTAGAGAGCATTGTTTGCTGTTACTTGTTAAATATTATAATTTTAAAAAATGGTTAGTTGGTCTAATTAAGAACTCTTCAAAATTCTTACAATTAATAAAGAATGACTTACACCACTTTCAGTCCTAAAGGCTGAAATAGTTATGCACTTTATCCTCAATAATACTTTATATAGAAAGAATAATGAATGTAATTGATATATCTTTACTATCTTAACAACAGAAGAACTATGTATGCTAAAATAAAAATGAATTTAAAGCTTACCTGGCCCGAGTTTTGTGAATTGTTGTCATCCAACATCTTCTTTGTCGTATCTTACGTTTTCTTCTTAATTTAATCTCTTTTCATTTTCTTTTCTTTTTTTTTGTAATACTAGCTAATAGCAGAATAAATGGAGTAAGCTAGCAGAAAGAAAAATAATCCAAAAGAACCTTATATGCCTTTCAAGAGAGTAAGAGAGGAGTAGGAGAAAAGTGCAAGATTATCACTGGCTGCATTCTGTTTAAATTTAGACTACATTAGGCGGGCATTCCTACCAATTTCAAAGTAAACACATAATGAAAAATTAATTTATTTTGAAAAAAAACATGAAATATAAAGTTTAATAAAAATAAATAAAAAGAAGGATTATACGTAAAGATGTTTATTAGGGCTTAATTTATAACTCCTTAACTGCATCAAAAAGCAGTTTATAATGATGATCTCTGAAAGAGTAGTAGTTTCTATGACATTTGCCAAAATAATTCCACAAAATGTTTATTTTTCTTGTTGGGAAAAAAACATATAGGTGTTTGAAAAACTGTATCTCGGAAAATTTTAAATGGAGATAATGCTATTAGAGCTTAAAAGATTATTTGAAGTTCGTTAAATTCATCATAAATCACTTTATAGTGATTATCTCCCTAATAATAATAGTACTTATCGTAAAATTTGTTAAAATAAATTCTCAAAATTTTTATTTCTTTTTTTTTGATAATACAAATATTGGTTTTTGGACCAATTGTATTATTGAACAAAAAGAACTGAGGGTTCCAATTAAAGCTCGTTATATGTAGTATAACGTAGTTTATATAACAATATTTCAGATATTTGTAATACTTAAGGAGCTACTGGCTATTTGGTTAATCTTATGAGGGGCAATTGGAAAAAACATATTGGTGCTCCAAAAATTTTGAATGAAAAGAATTCTATTAAAGTGTAATTTGAAGTTCCCTAATAAAGTTAAATATATATGGCGGTCACTTTTAAAATTCTTTAATATTACCTCCATTTTCTATCCCTTGAACAGATTTTCGAGGAGGTAATTCGATGCCCATCACCAATGTCTCGCTTCCGAAGATCATGATTAAAAAAAAAAGGATCTTTTATCTTCAAATAGCTTGGGCCTTTATTAATGAATTATATACTTAAGCATTATTTAGAACTATCCATGCCTCGAAGTTTTACCCCAAATATAATTAGATTATGCATAGCTGATTCATAACAAGGTGAGCATATGACCAAGTGTTTCGAATTGACTGAAAAACACCCGAAATGCATAATACAAAAAACAAAAAAATACAAAGTGTCTTTAGTATGATGGCTCTAGATGTATAAATAATAAAAAATGCAATAGACTGTGTATTTAGTGATATTTGTCAGGTTTAGATGATTTTGGTGTTGTAGAGAATTAAATCATCGTTCTAGGAAAAACTAATTCTCTATGAAATGTACAGTTTTTGTGGTTATTGGAAAAATCAGTTTTATTTTTTACCACTAATAATCGGTATCGGTATCTTTTCAAACCCAAGCTGATTGCTCAACTACTGTGTTAGAAGAACAATAAAAAATGGGAATGGTTCAAAGCCATTTTCTAGACAAGCTTAAAGTTTTGTACTTACAAACTTTTCATTACACAGTTACCGTTTCTAACCTTAAGGCTACTACAGTGTAAACACCTGTGTAAAGATGAAGATTTGTATGAACACGCTAATATAGATAAAACCAGTGCTATTTGAAAAATATTATTTTTAAAAGAAATAACACTCATTCTTTGTTTACGTTCTAATTAATATGAATAAAACATATTTTAATCTATTAAAAATAAATTATAATTTTGCTTTACCTAGAGTTAAGTATAAATTAATTCCCGTCTATGAATTAATATTTAAAAATGTTTGAAAAAGATGATGGTAAAATGTCAACCATTCTCTGGGGATACTTAGCCCTAACATGTATAAGTGACCGCCGTATATATTTAGGTTTATTAGCAACTTTAAATTACACTCTAATAGAATTGTTTTTATTCAAAATTTTTAGAGATAAAATTTTTGAAACGCCAATATGTTTTTCCAATAGCCTCTAATAAGATTAACCATATAGCCTGTAGCGCCTAAGGTATTACAATTATCTGAAATATCGTTTTATAAACTACGTTATACAATATTTAACGTGCTTTAAATCCCCCCTCATACAGTTCTTTTTGTTCAATAATTCACGAGTTCCACTTGGTCCAAAAAAAAATATTTGTTTTTCCAAAAAACAAGAAATTAAAATTTTGAGAATTTATTTTAACAAATTTAACGATAAATACTATTATTAGGGAGATAATCACTATAAAATAGTTTATGGTGCATTAAACGAACTTCAAATTAAGCTCTAATAGAATTTTTCAAGTAGAACTGTTAGTATCTGGACCCTTTGACCCGGAAACACCCTGTGTAAATAGATATATATAAAAGAAGGGCATTGCACAAACTTTATTTACATTTTATTTAATAAAATAACTTAAATATTCTCTCAACCTGCGTTTTTCTTTAAACTATAAATAACTGAGGGAGTATTTTTTAATATAAAAGATAATTTTTGATTTTTAGATCAATATTTTATTTACTTCTACATATTTAAATACAGTACTATAATGTAGGCAATTTATTGAGTATATATATTAATAATTAAAAATACATGAATTCTTTTGAACATTTGAAATTTGTTTGGATTGCACTTCTAAAAAACAAATATGTCACCTGTACGGAACTGCTCTAGAATAGATTTATATCGCTGGTAGTTTTTGTCGACATATGCCTGCACTGAGCTCTCGCGCATGGGACTAGACGGTGTATTATTTCTTGATGTAGTCTTCGGATGTACATAAAAATCCACTTCATCCTGTTTTTGTACTGGTGTCGAATTTATCTTCTTATGTGTTGCACAAAATAGTACTAAACAAACTAACAACATTGGGAGCTTCACCATCTTTTCATATGAGAACTGATCATCGAAGATGAATCACAACAATGGATCTGTCCATCCAGAACACTTGTTTTATAACTCTCTATCCCTTCCATACCCCTATAAAATATCTCTATTGAGGTTATCACTTAAAATGACTAATAAAAAAAATAGTCATAGATAAGTATGAGAAAGTATTTTATTTCCAGAATGATAAATTATCTTTATAAATTAAAGGTATATCACCCATATTTTCAAAACAATGATGATTAGATTTGTTTATCAACCAAAAGTGAAACTAACAGTCATTACTGACAGCATTTCTACCAACAAGGGATGTTTCATTTATTTTGACAGTAATCAATTCAAATTTAATCGCTATTTGAATTTTTAAAACATTCTCAATACCTAATAAATTTAACAAGTTAATAATGGGTTGAAAGTAGTGGCAATACTTTCCTGCACTAATTAGTGGCAATACTTTCCCGCACTAATTGGTGGCAATACTTTCCCGCACTAATTGGTGGCAATACTTTCCCGCACTAATTAGTGGCAAACCTTCCCGCACTAATTAGTGGCAATACCTACCCCCCACTAATTAGTGGCACTACCTTCCCGCACTAACTAGTGGCAATACCTTCCCGCACTAATTAGTGGCAATACTTTCCCGCACTATTTAGTGGAAATACTTTCCCGCACTAATTAGTGGCAATACCTTCC
>NW_027113417.1:96120-120351 GCF_000696795.3 Halyomorpha halys
ATTATAATGTTAAAATATTTTTCATAATAAACTAAATTAGAATTTGAATATTTTTAATAATTATATCTTATCGATTAAATTATATCGATTGTATTTATTTTAATAAATATTAATGAAATACCTGAAATAAAGAAGAATTTCTTGAAACAGCGATAGAGGACGATGTAGCGATCATAGTCGGCTGCAATCACTAGTAACTTAAGAGTGTTGTAGCCTGAAATATTTGTCCTTATTTAAATATCAAAATAAAAAATAGATAAAGAAATAACACTAATGGAGAGTTGGGAAGTATTGCGAGATACAAAAAGTATTTTGTGCTTTTCAGTTACGAAATACAAATTACGGAGAAGTACTTTGCATTTCAAGGAATAACATACAAAATAGCATATTGAATTTTAAATACAATAAAGGAAATACCTAATTAAAAATATATATCGAGAAGTTTATTTCTTTTAAAATAAGTAATTTTTTCTTTGATTTTATTATTTTCTTACCGCTAGTGGATAAAGAAAGAATTGTAATCCCTCCATTTCTTATGGGAGGCTGGTCACATTCACATGAACTATTTTTCGAAACTTGGTTATTTGAACACAAGAGACCTTAAAAAACGTATTTGTGGGGAAGGGTAGAAAAGAAAATAATCAATTTTGTTTATATATGAATATATAGTTGACTATAAAAATTTAAATATAAGAAGATGGTCAGGGTTGCGGTCAAAAAAAGAACAAATCGTTTATAACTATTTTGTTGTCCGACGTTTCGCCCCACTTTGCAGGGCTTCATCAGGGCTGTTCAAAGCGAAAGGTTGACTTTCAACCTTCAGGTCAACCTTTCGCTTTGAACAGCCCTGATGAAGCCCTGCAAATTGGGGCGAAACGTCGGACATTACAATAGTTCTAAACTATTTGATCTTTTTTTTACCGCAACCCTGACCATCTTCTTATATTTAAATTAATTTTGTTGATTTTTTAAGACCATATTCGGTCTTTACTTACAATAATCCAAATACCTCTAATATTCGAGGTAAATAGAAAGAAAAACAAACCCATGAGATGTTATCTCTGTGTCTAAACTGGCAAAGGAATCGATGTTTTTTGTAAACAGCGTTATAGCCTGAAGCAACAGTCGGTCATTCATGCCTGATGCAAATGGCATTAAAAATTCCTGAACTATTTCGAAACATTCCTAACTTGATGAAAAATATTACTTTAATCAGTTATCATGTAATGTGACCATGATATTTAAGTTAAAATTATATGTTATTTTTTGAAAAATAAATTTTATTTGGCTGGAATTGTACCAATCGGTTTACGAGTCCGTGACAGTAAAGGTGGCTTATTTAGTGCTTATTTTCGGCCTATAAAGTGTTCATGTCCAGTGGCCTAAAATGAAAACTGCGCGTCTGCCATCTCAGGTCCTCTAGGATTGCCTGTTTTTTGTGTTATGATCTCCTATTGTGACATGGTGGCATGTCGTACATCGACCAACCTACTCGCTATAATGGTCTGTTTGAAAAGTCAGATAATTTATTAAGAAGTTTTTCCGTAGAATGAAATTGAATTTTTCATGCTAATTCGGCGTATATTGTAACCCCAGCCTTCAGCGGACCCAGCCCAACCCCTTACAATGGCATGTGGTATAGGAAGGGGACCACGTGTGTATATATTTAGATACATATTAATTATGTTATTTATCTAAGTAATAAAGGAGGTAAGAAGAAGAAAAAAAATCATAACATTATCAATTTCCATGATATTTGTTAAAATAAGTAACAAAGTGGTAATTTCTCGTTATTCGAAAAAAATATAATAAGTTTTTTTTTTGGAATACTTGGGATTTTGGAACTAAAATTGTATTAAGGCAGATAGTGTTTTATGCTTTCCTCTTAAAAGCAATTCAAAATTAAAATGGCGAAAACTTAAAAATATTTACAAAAATTTCACTGCAGAATTTTCAATTTAAATTGAACAGTGTCAGGGGAATAACTGAAATACAAGAAACATTTCGAACCCTTAGTGATTTATTATTTTTTTTCACTTTATTCTTATATATACATATGTATATAAATGAAATGTATTATAAAATAGTTTATTTAAGTAATTATAAATATTATTTAAGTTATATTTTATATCCCGCTTATCGGGACCGAGATATCAGCGGTTAATCTGTAGTGTATAAAAGAATAAAACTGCAATTTTAATCTATCTCGTATATCAGATAAAGATTAAAATGTCATTAAAACTTTATATTAGTTTATATCCGTAGTGTATAAAAGATTAGACTATAGCGCATAAATTCTAAATCCTGAGTGCATAAAATAATAAAACTGAAAATTTTAATCTAACTCATATATTATGTAAAGATTAAAATGCAATTAGAACTTAATACATAGGTGGTCTGTAAAATATATCAATATAAGACGAAAAAATTATTAGAACAATTTCAAATTATTTAATACAAAAGTTTTGTAAATACGTGATTTAATTTAAGTAATAAACAATCTTTAAGTTTTAAATAGTTATTTGCGTTATAGTAATGTTTCAAGGAATCACTTATTTTTATTTAAAATTTAAATGAAAGCAGACATTTTCCCCTATGTTTCTTCTTTTTTTAATTATTATAAAATATATTCCAGGGGTTCCACAATATGGGATAATTGTGGTAATACCCCCATGGCAGTCATTCTGAAATAATTCCAAATAATTCCAAAATCCCATAATTCCATAATTCCAAATGAATAAATAAATAAAAAGAAGTCAATAGACAAATAAAATTGAAATCATGTAAAAGCGTAATTAGAGGTAAATTTACAGAAAGGTAGATTGAGTTGACATAAAATTCAGGGCGAACCCATTACAATTCCGTACGCTCACTTTGCTTGATGTTGTTTATAATCTGAAATACACTTTGTTTAAATTGAAAAAATTCCTTTAAATACAAATTAACCTGTTAACTACGTGGAACGTATAAATACGTCAAATGTATACAATATCGGATACGGATAGGACATATGAATACGTTTAAGAAATGTATTCTGCGCCCTGAAACGTGTGGAAAGTATAATTTAGAACAACAAAATTATTAGTCATCCAAACATGTCTCTACATATATTACATACAAAAGATATCAAGATCATTTGGATCGATTACACTTTTTGATCGAGTGTGCAGAGAAATTGGTAGATACCAACGTAGTGAAAACCCACCACAAGGACATCAACAAGCAGCTCTAAGCTTAGTTGAAAGACATTTTCCAGAACCAATAAAAAGTGATATAGTAATTTTGTATTTTCCTTTGTACTTTATATATAAATGAACAATAAAATATATTAATAAATAATTCAAACGCTATCCATTATAGTCTCAAAACTTTTTATTTCTCTTATACGTCCAACGTTTCGGCCAATCCGGCCATCTTCAGGGACAATCTCAATACCACTTTGAAAACATATAATTTAAACCACTCTAAAACTTCATGCAGGCTATTCTGCCCAGGTCAAAAACATTAATATCTAATTAGTCAATTATCAATTAAAACACAGTCAAATTAATTTATCTGCAGACACTATTCCTTAAAACTTTTATCACAACCTTACTTTTAAGGAATAGTGTCTGCAGATAAATAAATTTGACTGTGTTTTAATTGATAATTGACTAATTAGATATTAATGTTTTTGAGCCTGCATGAAGTTTTAGAGTCCCTGAAGATGGCCGGATTGGCCGAAACGTTGGACGTATAAGAGAAATAAAAAGTTTTGAGACTATAATGGATAGTGTTTGAATTATTTATTAAAAAATTACCAGTCTCAAGAAAATATTAAGATTATAAATAAATAAAATATATATTTCATAGTCTTTTCATTTATTTTAAGCATAAAAAACAAAAAATAATAATATGAAATTACTTTCTCTGGGCGTGACGTACAGTCCCATCCTAGTGAATGAACTCGCGCCCGTTATATGCTGAGTAAATAAAAAGGGAATTCCCCAGTTAACAGGTTAAGTATAAGCACCATTTTAATTACTTTTTTTCATTAGCAATTGAATGTTGACATTTACAATATGATTTTTATTCAATTAAAAAATTCTTCGATTAATTATTTTGAAAATTATTTTAACTCGATTCTGCGACTTTTTCCTTGCCAATGAACAGTATCGTTCACAAAAACTAGCGTTTCAATTTCTTTATCTCTCACTACAAAAAATAGTGATGTAATAAATAATATATTTGTTTTATTACCCTCGATTTGTCAACTGTCAAGCATATTTTATCTATTTGAAAATAATGTAGGAACATTTTATGAAATGTTCTCTCTCTCTTTCTCACTTTCTTAGATGTTATATATTAGAATCGACAAATTGCTTTAAAATTAAAAGTTGATCGTATATGTATATATATACGGTTAGGGGAGCATCAGTGAAGAACACGAATTAGTAAAAAAAAAAATTCATTAGTACCAATGTTTTGGCCAGATTTGTAGACCTTTATCAGGCCTAAGAACAAATTTATATACTGGTGAATTTTCACTAAATATAGTTTTTTTAGGCAGTTATTCTAAAAACTTTTAAAAACATATTTACTTCGAATTCATTTTTCAAACATTTCCTTCCTTTCAGAGAATGCCCCTTAAACTCAACTATAAGGGAATTAATTTTACAAATAGAATATCATTAGTAGTATGGTTAAGCTGATAAAAAAAAAAAAAAAATGTGAAAATTCACAACCTTATTTATAAAATGTATTTAAGAGGTAATCCATAGTAGTCAGCACGAAATAAGGCGGGTCTGAGAAATTGCACCGTTACCAACTCTCGCTCCACAACCTAACTATTCACTGATAAAATATTTGAAATCCTGAGGCCTTAATGTTAGTCATAATAAAATGAAAATTGCAGAAACCGACTATTTTAATGCATGCACTATTCTTAAGTAAAACAATATCACTCCAATTTATATTATAAAATTTAATAACAACATTGGTCCTAGTAACTGAAGTACAACTGCTGGTTTTCACTATATAAGGACTAATGTATCATGAATACCCACTCGTCTTATTCATGCTAGCTACTATTGTCATTTTTACTAGTTTATTACATTACCTGCTTTTTTATCTTTGGTTTATTAATAATAAAATTAGTCCATAAAATATTATACTCACTATACCAAGCCTTGTCCTTGAGTTCTAGAATCGGGGATGGTTCCAGGTGCTTAACGATGTCGAAGTCTTTTGTAACACGCCTTTGCCAAAAATGAAGTTGCGATTTGTAGTACTCTTCATGTATTCTTAGCCCGTAGTTTTCGATATTATCGACTGAAGCATTTTTGCACCATTCATCCCATTCTGGTTTGTTAGCTAACATTATCCAATTTCCTAAAAGCTGATTTGATAAAATATATATTATATATGTGCATTTATAAGACCTGTACCGCTACAACTGAATGTACTGAACATGGGTTCTGTACTTTGAGAGTTAGTACTTTTTTTTACAAGGGTTGTGCATGTAGGTGATTTGTTCAAGATCGCGTTCAACCACCAGGGCCCTGTTTTATAATAAAGTACTAACTAATACTATCAATCTTGTAGTATTTGGTACAATTTCACTGTCTTAAATAATTCTGCCAGATAATTTTTTACTTTTAAACTCATGTAATATCACTAATAGTCATCCTTATCATGAAAAAAAAATGTATTAGTGTTTGTACTTTATAGTTTGTGTACTTTTATTTATAGACTAATTTTCATTATGAAACAGGCCCCAGATATTCTAGAGACGCCAATATATAATATAAAACAACTGGCACAGCAGATTATTAACCTACATCTTCTCAAACGAGCCTTAATGAGAACCTTACTTTAATTGAGATTTTGATTACTTTATTGAGACAATAAGAAAAGAACTTGTGGATTACAAACGGTAATACAAAATTTTGCTATGTTGGCCCAAGAAAGAAAAATATAAAAATCAAAAAGACGTGTGCAGATTGTTTTAAACCAATTTGTTATAAGCATTGCACTTATAAATGCACGTCTTGTGTAACAGTGTATTCTGACTGAACATTTATTCCTCTACCGCCATGGTTAATAATGGTATCCACTGCTGGCTGTAACCCACCTAATGTGGGAGGCTGGGTGTGATCTACGAGTAGCCCTCAACATACACTGTTAAACGGAGTTGGACCGAAACAATAATTAACTGGAACAGCCGGAATTCGAATCCAGTACCGAGAAATAAATAGCTAGAGGTGACATTCATAGTAATAAAAAACGTAGTCCGGTTCAAAATTGACCATTTTCTCCAAACATTTAAAAATGTTCATAATCATCTCTTATTTGTTTAAATAACTTCTAAATTATTGTTTCTTAAACAAGTGTCATACAGGATGAACTTGATGTAACTTTGATTAGACTTCAGATCATGAAAAAAGTTTAGCATCAAAGGTTCTTTTAAACCGGCTGCTAATGAACATTGAAAAGTGGATTTAAGAAATACGAAAATTGATAAAATATCACGTCGTAACTGTTAAATGGTATTAAAATATCCTTGAAATAAATAAAATATTTGCAGAAGCCTATGAAAAGACTGTTTGTTGCAATTTTGTATTTTTGACACTCCTGATTGAGGAAAAATTTCAATAAGAGATGCCTCTTCACTATGTTTTCCCCCCATTTTTCATCGTGGGTTGCAATATTACCAGGCAATGTTGCCGACAATATTTTAACTAATCTAAAACTTCAACTTTACGAAATACACCTATGAGAAAAAACACATTCTATTAATGCACAGCAAAATAACATGCGATTATCAGAAGAAATATGATAAAATGTAAAGTAATATTTGCAATAAACTGTAACTTTATAAATCGAAAATGTATAACTCACTTTGTCATAATCGACTTCTTTGACTGGCAAATTTTCAGGTATCGGACAGTTGATGGCTCTCGTGAACGAACATGCTGCGAACGTCAGTAAAATCGTGAAAGCTATCATCTGGAAATAGATAACTGATTTGGAATCATTTTTACCCCGTGCCAAGACTTATAATTGTATATTCATTATAAATAACATCATTATAATCCTTTATATTTTCAAGAATAGACTTCCATTTTTGATGAAAAAGAAAATTAAATTGATATTGCAATTGTGATGTTTAGCATAATTTTCGTGTCTTCGTTCCAGAAGCTGGCTCAGTAACATTCATCAACCCTTAAATCGTTTTAATCTAAGATTCTATACTTTCAATTTATACCTATACATTATTTTTCAAAACTATTGTTATAAGTGCCGAAGAATCATTCATTCAAAATTACTTAATGTTTGTTTCTACCATAAAAATAAATTTAGATGTAATGAGATACTTTTAGACATTGCAGAAACGAAATTTATTGCATTTAAAATATAATAGCAAAAAAAATTAAGCATCGCTCACTTACTTTGATACCTTAGAAGTCAGATCGGACATAGCCATAGAAAGAAGAATCGGCAGTTTAATAGTCACACCTTATCTAATCTATGAACATTGAAGGGAACACGATCATGTACTCAGATAATTGAAGGATTAACTTTGGACTGACTCACAGAAGGCGAATAAGTGAAACATTTCAATCATTTGCGATACTGTGCAAAACCTTTCCGTTACTTAGTTTCTAGCGATAAATTTATGTCCTTAGGTAATAATAATTTCTGAACAATTATGTATAGTCTTTTTTATTTTTTTACGTAACACGTAATATCTCTGGTATGTGTTTATTTGATCTTATGATTTCCCTCTTGATGATGTCGAGTTCACCTTAAAGCCTAAATAAGCATAAAATGTGAACTCTCCGATTTCTGTCCGGGAGTTCTGTTAATCCATTCCAGCAATCACATATTTTTTTTACCTTTGTCACAGCCACACCCACTCTTTGTGCAACCTCTTACTCTTTGCAGAAACTTACTAAAAATTTTTAACATACGTTGTATGGGACTATCTTGTGAACACAAGATGAGACTTAAGATATATTAGCTCAAGTTCATAAGATGCATACTCAGAGCTCCCCAAAGCTATCCTAGATCTCGGTCCTACTTGGACTTACAGCACTATAACTTGAATAGCTGAGTTACAGTGCTTTATACTTAATTCCGGGGACAGTTTATTTTTTAGATTCCAATCTCAATCTATTTGCAGTTCCCATCTTCCTATCCCTATTTGGAATCCCTGTTTATCAACTTTTGTAAAGGCTTTTCCCTAATGTCATTTACAATATGTTTATTTCTCCTCAATTAATCTCTGTATTTATATATAAACAGTACATGAATATTTATTTATTCATTTATTTACCACCATTAAGGTGGGCCTTACACGATTACTATGAGTTTGATTTTTTTTTAAATGATTGATTGTGGAGAAATACAGTCTCGTGCAAAAAACACCCCTGACTATTTCCAATGCTATAACTATTGAATAATTGTGAATTATAAAATGAATAATAATATATAAAAATTTCCCCTACCATATATTCTCTATAGAGGCAAGTTTATGTAAAAAATACTCACCATTGTTATCACTTGTAACCATCCTCCATCCTTTGTAGGATTTGTTTTTCTTTTTAAATCATCCTCTGACAGTTTCATTTAAACACTGAGCTTAAATTAATCCGCGATTGGAGATTCATTTTTGGCCGTTTCATGTAAAAATGTGGTATATAGAAAATGCACTGCATACAGTAACAGTAACATTCATCTCTTATACCCAGATTTTTGACATAAATATAAGCAGGAATAATTAAAGCTATAAGCAAAAATCTATAAGAGTTTGGGACAAAATATTTTTAAAAAAATAGATTACAAGATTCATATCTCAACTGAAAATGTCTTTTGCAATCCTGAGAAACTAAAATTGTAACATTTTTGGGAATAACCCTTCATACAATCCATTAAAATTTAAGCCGTTGATATTTCATCAAATGAAATGCCAATTTTTAGATAAAATATTTAAATTGTATTTTTGACGAAACAGATTTCATGCGACTCGGCTGTTTTTGTTAGATGAATACGCTGCAAGCTCCAAGTCAATGAGCCGGCTCTCGTAGTACAAGAGCCGGGACGAAAAAAAGGCAGTTATCTCACCCCAACTTTTGATTACTTCAATAAAAACTTACCAGTCAAAATTTATGAGTCTGCCTAGTATAGGTAGGGGGATTTAAAAAATGGCGGCTTAAAACCTTAAAAAAAGTTGATTTTTCATTCGCAGCCCTATATCTTAAAAACTACCAACAACACTAGAAAATCTAAGAGAACATTATTTAAAGAGGAGTAAATTTGTTGAAATGTTAGCCCTAGCTATTTACGTCCAATAGTTCTCGAGATATATCTTTTTAAAAAACAAAATTTCTTAAAAATCTACTGAAAGATTATTCGTTAATTAATTTATTTTGAAAAGTCTATATCTCAGTAACTATGTGACGAACAGATGTCTATTAGTACTACAATTAAAGCTATTTTAAGGGACTATAAAGAAGTTTATGACCTGTACCTTCGGAAGAATAGTAGTTTTCATAATGTTTGCTAAAATAAATTGATTTATAGTTGTTCGGACAATGTGTTTGATTTATGAAAAACTTCATTTCAGAAACCATTGGACAGAATTGGAACCCATGTTTACCAGCGCTCAAATTAAAGCTAGTTAAATTTACTACAAAATAGTTAAATATGTTTATCTTTGTAGGAGTAGTAGTTTTTATGATATTTCACAAAATGTTAATTTCTAGTTGTTCGTATAAAATGTTGGATTTTTGAAAAATACATCTCTAGATAAATAAAAGATACATCTTAATACTCAAAATAAAGGTTATTTAACTTACTATAAACTAGTTTATGACACTTAGTAAGTTAAATCTTCATAGGGGTAGTAGTTTTTATGATATTCACATATGAATATAAAGTTGGCAAATGAAAATTTGTTCGAACAACTATAAATCAATTTATTTATCAAATTTCATGTAAACTATTACTCCTACGAAGATAAACATCATAAACTAGTTTATAGCTCATTACAATAGCTTTAATTTGAGTGCTAATAGACTAAAAAAAATTCATTAACTATTGATCTTTCAGTATGTCCCATACAACATTTTTATGAAATGTTGCTTTTTAAAAAGCTATATCTCGAAAACTATTTAACGTAAATAACTCTATTAGGGCTTATAATCTAGCAAATTTACTCTTCTTTGAATAATGTTCTCTTAGGTTTTCTTGTGTTGTTCCTCCTTCTTAAGATATAGAGCTCCGAATGGAAGATTAGTTTTTTTTATCGCTAAACAGCCGCCATTTTTTATTCCCCCTTCCTATACTTGGCAGACTCATCAATTTTGACTAATGATTATACATAGTTTTCATTAAAGTAATCAAAAATTGGGGTGAGATAACTGCCTTTTATCTCGTGTTGGGCTCTTGTACTATCAGGTTTCCCAATTAATTGGCATTTGATAGAGTTGATAATTGAAGTCAATATTGTAATTATTTTTAATAGATAATGTTTATAATTTAATTTTATTCCGTAAGTAGGACAAAAATAATTTTAACCTTTTTGTTTGCCTATATTATTCCTAAAGGATGCCTGTTCTGGAATAAGATATAATTCTTTATCCCTGAGTTTTAATAGATCAGTTTCAAGAAAAAAAAATTAAAACTATATTCTAATTCAAATATTGTTTATTAACATTATTTACAAAATATGTATTTGTGCATGAGGCCATATAAACTCCAACTAATATCGTTTAACATTATATACATATTTTTCTTTTTCTATTAAAATGTGTTATTCGATCCAGCAATCTTCAGGTGTCCTATATCTGAGATCAACTGAGGATATCTTGAGCTTGGCCAGAGCGTCCTTGATTTCTTTGGGAACATTTTGAGGGGTCAACTTCAAATCCCCACGACCCCATATCTCCACGAATTCTATTAAAAGAAAAAGTAAATAAAATATGTTAGTATCATTATTAAACATGCTACAGTTGGAAAAAAAAAATAGATTTAGCATATTTTGGAATTATGCGAAGAAGCACTTATGATTAACTATTCAGATAAGACATGAGGAAAAATTATTCAGTACTGTAACGACATTTTCTTTTCACTCATTTTATCAAACACTTTTAGTTATCATCGTATTAAATGATGATAACTAGTTGTTACGTAGTGATGAAAAATATTACTGATGAGGAAACATGTCTGGTGGAGCAAATATGATCCACGTGTGCAAGAAGTGACTCTATTGTCCCTTGTACAACAAAAAGGCGAAGAGACTACTCTAAACCTTAGGCACCTTGCTCCAGCTGGAAATAACGATAGGAATCTGGTTGAAGAGGAAAATTTTGAAGAATTCTCAAACACTGACATTTCTCTCAATCCTTCTTCTGATACCTCCCAAGTCGACGTATTTAGATTGGACTCAGTGAACAGGAACTCAGCACCGGGGACACCAATAATTGGAGGGAATCATTAAGGGACATAAAAGGACCAACCATTGAAGCTGTCTCCAGAAAAATCTCAACCCAGCCCTTAACTGGTACTCCGTTGGTCAGCTAGAACCAAACAGCCTCCATTATATATGAAAGACTATGTCCTCAACTGAAGTGGGGGAGAATGTGATAAAATAACTTAATACCTAATAGTATCATATGTTTTTATTTATATTACTTTGGTTTCATTAGTATTACCATATGTTTTAATTTGTTCTACTTCATTTGTGTTTAATCAAATTATGAGTTTAATAAAGCCTTTATTTCAGTTCCTAAAAAGGTTTCTTTGTTACGCTCCCTTTGGCTTTCTGTTTTTTTTTCTGTACTGCCATGTTTGCTAGTAATAAATTCACAGTTTTCTCTTTGTGCTGCTTTTATTATTCTACCAAAATAGTAGGTTATGGGCTCAGACATACCAGTTTAAAAGATTTAATTTAATCAAAGCGTTATCAAACATTCCTGTTGAAAAATTAATAGGCGTGAAAATTATGAAAATGGAAGTTTGCTTTGAAAGCTTTCATAGAACTAGATGATTTGTGGACTGTAGCTAAGGGACCAACCAATGAATTGAGTTGAATGAAGACAATGACCAAAAGATTCTCGCAAACATAGTTTTTTCTGTGGAAAAAGTTAATTATTCCCATATAAAAAGTGCTAATAATGCCAATTAAGCCAGGAAGAACTGAGAACAATTTTTTGAAGATTCAGGATTGACAAGAAAGGTAGGACTTCTACGATTATTAGTTATAACAACCCGATAAGTACAAAAGTGCAGAAAATTATTCTGATAGTAATCTGTTAAAGTGAGATGAAAAATCCATTTTTTATTGTATACACGTTGCTCTGTGGCAAACCGTGAATATATCGATTGTTCCGGCTTGCAACGGATTTATAACAGTCAGTCGGAGGCTACCAGCTAGCTATTGTTTTGGTGTGTGTACTTGTGTTGTTAGTTCTCACTACAGTAAGAATGCTTTATGTTAATCAACCGTAACTAATAAAACAGTAAGAACAGTAAAAACATTTTATTTGTGTCCAACACCCTGGCGTTCAACATAATCAACACAATAATAATGTCATAAATTGAATGAGATTGGATTTTCTGTAAATGATGAATGAAACACTCTTATTGGCTGATTCGCCCGATTAATATCATCCAATGATCATGGTACTTGAGAGTAGTGGAGTGAAGATTACTAAGGACTCAATTAAAGTTAAATTGTTTGAAGATGTGAAAACAGAACATGTATAGAACAATGAGTTAGCTTTAACAGAAAAGATATACATTAATAAAAATAAACCCCCATGTTGCTTTACTTGAAATAAAGTTGATCATATTAAAGTAAATTGTAGATTTAGAAAAAAGAACAACAAATGTCATAGTGTAAATAAAGCTTCTCTGTCCTGCTTTTCTAACGAGTGTTTAGATTCCAAGGATGATTTTTGGTATTTGTACTCTAGTGCATCTACACATATAACCTATAGTAAAAATATTTCTGACATGGTTCAACAAATTCCTGACATCAACAATTCAACATTACAAGTTGAGGGATGAGGCACAATTAATCTCAAAGTAAATGTCAAAGGAAAACTTAACACGATTCCAGCCGATGATGTATTAAAAAGCAAAAGATACCGCGTTAAATTTTTTATCAGTTAGTGGAATTTTTCAAAAAGAATTAAATGTAAAATTCAACAACCAACAGAAATTTGAAATACGGAAAACTGCCTGATAGCTACAGCTCAGGTAAAAGGGGTTGATACATATCAACATTGAGAATTTGCTTGTTCACTCTGGCATAGAAGGAATGGCCATCTGAGTAGAACAAATATGAAGCTGATACCTAGTATTACAAATGGTGTAAAAAACATGACAATAAATAGTGAACCATATGTTGTTTGCTTAGAGGGAAAGCAAACACAAGCCCCATTTAAGAATATTAAATCAAGAGCAAGTAATGTTTTAGATTTGATTCATACTCATATATGTGGACTGTGAGAATACATGTATTGGGGAAAGCAGGTATTTCTATTCATTGGAAGATGATCACTCAAGAAAAATGTCTGTATATTTCACCTCCAACAAGTATCAGACTCTGGAAGTTCTTAAGCAATTCAAGAAAACAGGCCACAGAATTAAAATTCTGAGATCTGATAATGGTAAAGAATAGGTGACAAAGAATATGAATTTTTTTAAAACAAATCAGGCATACAGCATAAATTAACAATCAGGTATACAAAATGAAGTTTGTGAAAGAGCAAATAAAACTATTGTGAAAAAGGCAAGATGTATGCTATTATAAGCTGGTCTTCCAAAGGAATATTGGGCTGAAGCTTAAACACAGCAGTTTATGTCATCAATCGATATCTTCTTCAGATCTTTAATATTCAATGACATATTTTGAGATATGGTCTAAACGTAAACCCAATTTTTCACCCCTAAAAGTATTTGGTTCTACAGTCATGGTTCAAATACTAACCAGGAAAAATTGGGATCCGAAATCTGAGAAATGTATTTTTATTAGATATGGTTCAAATATTAAGGACTACAAATGGATTCGTCCTGGCACCAAAGAGGTGATATTTAGTAGAAATGTTATTTTCTTAGAAAATAATAACTCAAACTCAAATGATAAAAGGTCTAGGTTTAAGAATAAATCACCTACTAATATTATATTTCATCAAGAATAGAATCAGGAAACCATGATGCTGAATTGAAAGAAATTCAAGAAAATAGAAGTGAATCACGAAGAAGAGATTGTAAGCAATGATCAAAGATACCATTTGAGGAATAGAGACGAACTGATGAGGAATTGAATGTTAGTGAATCCTGAAGAATGTCAATGAATCCTTCAGTCCTATAATACGATGGAACACTGTTAGAACTTTTCTAAGTTCTATGTTAACAGTTGCTGTTCAGGATAGTTTAGATATACTCCAGTTCGACATTCGAAGTGCTTTCTTATATTGGAACTTAGCAGAGGAGATCTTTATGATAAAACCACCAGCTGACTGGAATCTACTTAAGAAAAGTATCTAATAATGCTCACAAGTCACCTCCTATGGTGAATATTGATAATCATGGTGCAATCAAGTTGTTGAACAATGCAGCTTTTTCACAATCAGTGTAAAAAAAAGTACACACTCTAGGAGATGGTAGTTTCGTTCAGATAGCCAATGTAAATTCACCAATGGTGTGCGATCCTAGGGCCTTAGGATCTTCCTGTTGGGTCAGTTACCCCTATAATAGTAATATGGATTCAAAGCAGTCAAAAAGTCTTGGACCTGGACTGACAAATCAGAAACGACATGTCCATGAAAAATGAGGAAGTACCAAAGAAGTGTGTGTAGGCTAGTTTGTAGAAGAATATACCTAGAGCACTTCCAACGACTAGGAAAGATAGAAATCCCTAGCTTAGATGAAGAAATTGGCAGGAGAGCGAGATGTACATATGGTCAAAGCGGCTGGAGTCTCTTCCATGCTGAATGTACACAAGGGAGAAGAGGAAGAAGAAGTGCAATTGTAATTATCAATACTTCGTGGTAGAAAATACATCCACAATGGAATAATACTATTGTTAATCTGGTTGACCATGTCTTTTTTTTTCCGGGCAAGAAGCACCGCGGCTTAAGAGGGCCTATTGTATGTCGTTCCTCCTCTGCTTAGAACAGGCCAATTGCCTTTGCAAATCTGGACACTTTATAAGGATCCACTGTTTCGCAAAGTTTGGGATCCAAGATACGATCCTTACCAAAGATGGGAATCGTGTTCTTGCCACTGCATCACATTTGCAAATGATGTGGTAAGTAGTCTCTTCCTCCTTCCTGCAGAACCTGCAGATAGGATACTCTATCAGTCTCATTTTATAGAGATGCTTGTTTAGCTGGCAGTGTCCCGTGTATAGTCCTGTCACCAATCTTAAGATATTCCTATCCATATTAAGAAGGCAGTTGCTTCTTTTCGAGCAGGGTCCTTTGAGGAATATTTTTGATTGTTCCATCTCTCTGGTATTTTTCCAGAGTAACCCAGCCTTGCTTTCAGCAATCTTTTTGATATGCTTCTTCGCATGGCTGAGACTAATTCCACATGTGGAGTCAGGTGTGAGAGGAACATACTCAGATCCTTTCCTTGCTAGGTAGTCTGCTCTCTCATTTCCTTTATGTCCAGGCACCCATTCCACCCGCACCTTGTTGGCCAAGGAGAGAGAGTTCAGGTTAGCACTACACTCCTCCACCAATTTGGAGCGGGTTGCATAGTTATCCAGCGCATAGATGGCTGCCTGACTATCCGTGTAGATCGTGATTAGCCTTTCCCTCATGCCCTCCTTTATTAAATTCTGGACACAGACATTTATTGCAAACACCTCAGCCTGAAACACTGTGGTGTGCTTTCCTAATGAGATGGATGTGCCTTAATTAGGTTTATCCCTGCTCCGGATCCTTGTTCCATTAAGGATCCGTCTGTGTAGCAGTTTATCCCATTACACGGCTTGTGTGCGGTTGACCCATCAACCCTTACACTGCAGTAAGTGTTCTTATATTTCTTTTCCTGATGATCAGAATGCACAGCCAGAATCCCGTCTTCATTGATCCTCCTGAACAGTCTACCATGTCCCTCATAAGTTAAGGAATGGTAGTTCGTTCCTATGACCATGTCCTTATTAGCATATGAAACAAATTAAGATCTAAGAAGCTCGTGCTCAAAAACAATATTGAAATAATTATATTCAGAACATTTTGTTTTATCTTGCTTCGTTTTAGAAATATTTCAAGATTTAGTACGACCATTTTTTTCATTTTTATTTGAAAATACTTTAAAAAATAAACTAAATTATAATTTAAATATTCATATTCAATTATATCGTATCGATTAAATCAAGTAATACTTTATATAATCGAATAATATTAAATATTCTTATCGAATAATATCGCTTGTATTGATTTTAATAAATATTAATGAAATACCAGAAAGAAAGAAGAGTTCCTTGTGACAGTTGTAGAGGACGATGTAGCGTTCGTAGTCGACCGCTAGCACTTGTAACTTTCTAGTTCCAATGCCTGAAACATTTTCCCCTATTTTTTATCAAAATAAACAAATAACACTAATGTAGAGTTAGGTATTACTGCATAATACTAGTATTTTGTGATTTTAAGTAACAACATAAAAAATATAAAGAAGTATTTCGAGCAGTAACCTAAAAAATATTATTTTTAATTTCTAATACAATAAAGTAACTACATTTTTAATATATACATCGAGAAATATATTTCTTCTAAATAAAAACTTTTAAAAATTATAGAAGTTTTGAAAAAATAGGTAACTAAACACAAGCTTAAGTAAGCTTATTAATAATTAATATGATTCTCTATTAATTGACTTTTTCATAGGGTGATTTTGACTTATAATTAATGACCTGGGTAGAATAGCCTGCAAAACATTTTTAAATTTTGGATGTGAGGTGAAAATTTATATTTGAAGATATTATTAGTAATAATGTTTTTGTTATAATTGTTACAAATGAATACATAATAAGCTGTGAAATGTTTAGATTGTCCTTGAAGATGGACGATTTGGACGAAACGTTGGACTATTAATATAATAAGAGTGTTAAAACTAAAACAGAATACCATTTGATTTATTTAATAACTATATTTTAATATATACATCGAGAAATATATTTATAAAAAAATAAAAAATAAAATTGTATATATTACTATTTTCTTCCTTCTACTAGACAGAGAAAGAATCGTAATCTTTTTATTTTTTGTGGTAGTCTGTTCACATTCACACTATTTGGCTTAAAATTTAATTGAACACAAAACACCTTAAAAACATATTTTTGGGGAAGAGTATAAAGTAATTATTTTGTGGTTTTTTGAAGACTATAATTGATCTGTATTTATAGTAATCCAATATGAAAACTACTAATTTTATTCTAAATAGAAATAAAAACAAACACAAGAAACCTTATCCCTGTGCCTAAACTGGGAAAGGAATCACTCGTACTGGGACCGGATGCACATTAGAGAAAATGGAATTAAGAATTCCTCAACTGTTTCGAAATATTCGTAGCTCCATGGAAAACACTGCTTTGATTAGTTATCATGTAAAGTAATCATGATATATAATTTTAAATTTTATGTCATTTTTTGAAAAATAAATTTTATTTGAAACATTAAATACAGAAGGTGCCGGTTTGCTGAGGAAAAACAGATGAGTCAAAATATATCAAACTGATGAGGTTACAAAACAATTTAATGCATTAAATGAAATATATTAACAATAACAATAAATTTCATATTTTAACCTAAACTTTTACTAAATCTCATCTCAAAAAAATTATTATAAAAATGCCCTGTCTTTTTTTTACGTAGGTGGTAATGGTGGAGCTAGTTTTCATACTATTTTAGGCCAATAAGGTGTTCATGTCCAGTGGCCTGAAGTGAAAAATGCCATCCCCTGAAATGAAAGTCTTCCATCTTAAGGCCAAACATGACGGCTAGGTCGATGGAGGGACATTTTAAGAAATTTTCTATCTCTCTAACTTTGTCGATTGTTAAAATCGATGAATTACTTCAAAACCAAAAGTTGATATTGATGAGTTAATCGTTGACCGTGGATAAATATATGAACATGTGGTAATGTTGGGGGTGTGGTCAGTGAAGAACGCAAATTAGTAAAAACTTGTTTATTAGTGTCAACGTTTCGGCCAGAATTTCAGGCCTTCATCAGGACTATGAACAAAAAAGGTTTATATAATGGTGAATTTTCTCAATTTTGCTCCAGAATAAGGGGATTAATATTACAAAGAGATTATCATTAGTAGTGCGGTTACAAAGAGATTATATTTTAGCAGTTAACAAAAATAAATAAATTAAAATTCACAACCTTATTAATAAAATGTATTAAGACGGTAATCCATAATAATGAGCACGAAATAAGGCGGGTCTGAGATATTGCACCGTTACCAACTCTCGCTCCACAACCTAACTATTTACTGAGAAAAGATTTGAAATCCTGTAGCCTTAATGTTAGTCATAATAAAATGAAAATGGCAGAAACCAACTATTTTAATGCATCAACAATACACAATATCACTCCAATTTATGTTACAAATATTAATGGCAGCATTGCTCTTACTAATTGAAGTACTAGTGTTTAAAATATCGTGACAAAAATAACCACTCGTCTTATTTCATGCTATGTACTATAGTAATTTCTATTAGTATATTACATAAAATATTTTTATCCTTAGTTTATTATTAATAAAATTAATCCATAAAACATTATACTCACTATACCAGGACCGCTTCTTGAGCTCTAGAATTGACGATGGTAAGAGGTGCTTTACGATGTCGTATTCCTTTACTGCACGTTTTTCCCAAAAATGAAGCTGCTTCTTGAAGTACTCTTCATGTATTCTGTGCCCGAAGTTGGTGACATTTTCGACTGTGATATTTTTGCACCTTTCATACCATTCCGGTTTGTTAGCTAACATTATCCATTCTCCTGAAAGCTGGTTTGATAAAATATATATTATATATGTACATTAATAAGACCTGTACCACTACTACTGAATGTACTGAACATGGGTTCTGTACTTTGTAAGTAAGTCCTTTTCTACAAGGGCTTTTGTTCAAAGTGAATTTCTTCACGATCACGCTCAACTACCAAGTGTTTCACCCAAAAAATGGGTATGCACTACATGGAGACTGGGTGTGACCTAAATGTGCCCCCAACATACACTGTTAAACGGAGGTGGGCCGAAACAATAATTAACTGGAACACCCAGATTCGAACCCAGCACAGAGAAATAAATAGCTAGAGGTGACATCCTTGGTAATAAAACATTAGTCTGGCCCAAAATTGACCATTTCCTTATTTTTTAAATTATTTGTTTTAAAACAGATGTCATGCAGGATCAATTTGATGTAAATTTTATTAGATTTCATCTCAAGCCATAAAAAAAAGTTTAGTATCGATGGTCCTTTGAAACCGACTTCTAATGAACATTGAAAAGTGGATTTAAGAAATACGAAAATTAAAAAAATATCACGTCGTAACTATTAAATGGTATTAAAATATCCTCGAAATAAATAAAATATTTGCAGAGGCCTTTGAAAAGACTTTTCTAACAATTTTGTAATTTTGACACTCCTGATCAAGTAACAATTTCAATCACTATGTTTTTTCCCCATTTATTATCATGGATCACAATATTACCAGGCAATATTGATGAAAATTTTGCCGACAATATTTTCACTAATTTAAAACTATAACTGCCCGGGTAATGGTACTTCAACTTTACGAAAAACACCTAAGAGAAAAAATACATTCTATCAATGCACTGCAAAATAACATGCGATTATCAGAAGAAATATGATAAAATGTAAAGTAATATTTGCAATAAACTGTAACTTTATAAATCGAAAATGTATAACTCACTTTGTCATAATCGACGGACAGTTGATGGCTCTCGTGAACGAACATGCTGCGAACGTCAGTAAAATCGTGAAAGCTATCATCTGGAAATAGATAACTGATTTGGAATTATTTTTACCCCGTGCCAAGACTTATTTAATCTAAGATTCTATACTTTCAATTTATACCTATACATTATTTTTCAAAACTATTGTGATAAGTGCCGAAGAATCATTCATTCAAAATTACTTAATGTTTGTTTCTACCATAAAAATAAATTTAGATGTAATGAGATACTTTTAGACATTGCAGAAACGAAATTTATTGCATTTAAAATATAATAGCAAAAAAAATTAAGCATCGCTCACTTACTTTGATACCTTAGAAGTCAGATCGGACATAGCCATAGAAAGAAGAATCGGCAGTTTAATAGTCACACCTTATCTAATCTATGAACATTGAAGGGAACACGATCATGTACTCAGATAATTGAAGGATTAACTTTGGACTGACTCACAACTGAGGTCCCAGAATTCGAACAAGGTTTCACTTCAATCATTTGAGACACTGTGCAAAACCTTTCGGTTACTTAGTTCCTAGCGATAAATTTATGTCCTTAGGTAACAATAATTTCTGAACAATTATGTATAGTCTTTGGTAATTTTTTTTACATAAGTCGTGATATGTCTGGTATGTGTTCATGTGATCTTTTGTTTTCGCTCTTGATGATGTCCGGTTCACCTAAAAGCCTTCTGGGAGTTCTGTAAATCCATTCCAGCAATCACATCTTTTTTTACCTCCTTCACAGCCACACCCACTCTTTGTGCAACCTCTTACTCTTTGCAGAAACTAACTAATATTTTTAATATCGGTTACATCGGACTATCTAGTGAACACAAGATGAGACTGAAGATATATTGAATAAGATCATAAGAATCTCGGTGCTACTTCGACTTAGAGCACAGTGCACTATATTAATTTCCGATGATACTTTCTTCTTGGTGTCATTTTCTTTCAATCTCAATCTATTTGCCTGTCTCTTCCGTACTAACAATGCTTCCTTTGAAAAATCGTTCCTCACCCTTGCTATTTACAATCCATTTATTTCTCCTTAATTTATCTTCCCCATAAACAGTTTATGAATATTTATTTTATTATGTATATATATTTATTTTTTGATTACCAGTTTGGCCTTGTGGGTCTTACATGGTTATTTTAAGTCGTTTGATTTTTTTTTTTTAATATAGCCTCGTACAAAAGACTCCTTTATCTATTTACCAAGCTTTGACTATTGAATAATTGTAAATTATAAAATGAATAATAATTATAATTCTTATGAGAGAAAAAAAAAAAACACAAAAACAAATGATATAATAGATTTAGTTCAATGAATAGCTGAATTCTAATAAAAAGACAAAACATCAGAGAAAAAAAATTGAATTTATAACAGTATATATTGCAGAAACCTGGGCTTCAGTGTTCGGCATGAAGTTGGATTTCCCATGAAGTAAGTTAATGCTCTTTTAACTGCTGGTAACTGGAAGTGGAATTTGGTGAGCCGTTTTTAATGGCCATCACTTGATTCCACTTGTTCCCGATACAATTGGCTGTTTCTTACATACCAAAGCGAATTTTAGGACTTTTTTTTTGGAATGACTGTAATTTATTTCTTTTCGTAAAGGATGCTGCTCCCTAGACTCACAGCCATGCATCAGTAATGGCCTTAGTATTGTTTTGTAAGTGAGGTTGGTTGTTCTGGTTTTAATTTAGATTTTTTTATTTACGATATAATAGCAGTAACCTTGCGTAGGTTTGAGTTAGTTTAATGTTGATGTAGTGGTTCCAGGTAACATGATGATCGAGGTGAACTCCAAGGTATTTAGTTGCTTCACTTGCGGGATTCCATTGCACTTTTTCATCTTTAAGGATTAGTTTACTTTGGCTTGGTGGACATCTGAGAATAAGAACTTTTCAATATTGAGACTAATCATCCATTTAGTAAATTATTATTCTAGGTCATCAAGTTGACTCAGCAAAGTATTTGTATTATGCCATAAGTGTTGAGAGAAAACTGCTATATCGTCAGCAAACATAGCTACGGAGGTATGCGTGGACAGGATGATGTCGTGAAGATGAGAGAAAGGACTGAACCTAGTGGAGTAACGGCATGGATTTGTCTGATGGTTGAATTTGTGTTGTTAATTTTAACCGAAAATGTTCTACCGCTGAGGAATGAGCTCAATACCAAACTTAGCAAAAGCTTTTTGGAAGTCCAAGAACGTTACCAATGTGAGATTCATCATTTAAATTGATTCCGATAGTCTTGCTAGATGGTGAGAAATTGAACGACTACTCTAAAATCAAATTGAAAATCCAGAATAATGTGTCGTTACACTGAAAAAAAGAAGAAAGATGTCTCGTTATAATTTATTCTAGAAATTTTCCAAGAATGTTAAGAAATATATATTATAAAAAAGCTTACTCTTTTTTGACGGATAGCGATGAAGGGAAATTTATGCCTGTTCCTTTCCTTCTTTTCTAACTTGACAGTTGTCAACCTTGTTTCAATCAAAACAGGTACTTACCCTCTGTTTATATCTTATTTTTATTAATTTTCTTAATATTTACTTTTACTTGTTACTGTAGCTCACTATTGCCACATTTACTTCACATATCTGTTATATGCTACCTTATACACCTAACATTTTACCATATCTACTACAACTATATCTAACGAGTATTTTTCTACAATGTTCTAGTTCTGTATTTAGATTTATATTACACCCAGGTAGGTGTATTTATTAGTTACTGGTTTCCAATCCACCTCTATGTATGCTTCCTTAAATTGCTGTTTTTATTTCTTTTATATATTTTTAAAAAAAATTTTTTTTTTTTGTATTTTATCTACCTATTTATTGTAATGTTCTACTAATTCTTACAATGTGTGTATCATGTTTTCATTTACCCTGGTGGGGCAGACTATTGGTTAACAATATATAGTTTTTTCTACTATTTTGGTACCTTTATTGACCGCTACCAAGATAATCTTCCTATAGTTATATATAAAGGAATAATAAAAAGCATAATTCGATAAAATATTTGAAACATATAACCAAATAAAAAGGTCCTAACTTCTAAATTTAATTATAAGATTTTACGACATAAAATGTTAAAGCTCCATTTGACCTAATAAGACGTGGTAGCTATTAATCAGTCCTTAATCTCCATCGAAAGCTTTAATACCCTCAAACTGAATGTATCTTCATTCGTCAAAGGTAATAAGTTTTTTTCTTATCACCGAAAAGATTGAAGAAATATTAGTCAGAACCTTTTTAGAAACTCTTCAATTCTCAACTAAAATAAAATACAACTACCAAGTGAAGTACTTGTAATACAATGTTGTATTTAATATTATTTATTTAAAATCTTTAAGGAGAAAGTTCTCTAGTAGTTTGATACGCTCTAATTAATGAGGCTAAGACTGTCATTTTCTCAACTTGTCTCGAAGTCAATGGCAATAAGAAAAAAAATGTTATAAAATCGAAGGACGGTATATTCATTTTGATAAATTCTGTAATACAAACCACACATTTCAGTAGCAATATATTTAGTGATTGATGATATTTAATCTCTTAATCTCGCTTTTTGGTCCGTTATACTTTTGGAGATCCATTACTAGGAAAAAAAAATTGTAATTGAAGATATCGAAGAATAGTAAATCTGAAGACAAACAAAATTGTTTAGAAAAGACTTTTCGAATGAGCGATCGATCTTTCAGCTATTCTAATGAAACAATATTCAAACGTCTTCCGAAGTGAACACTTAATTACTAGTCAAAATTGATGAGTCTGCCAAGTATAAGTAGGGAGAATAAAAAATGGCGGCTGTTTCAAAACCTTAAAAAACCATTAATTTTTCATTCGGAGCACTATATCTTAAAAACTACCAACAACACTAGAAAATCTTAGAGAACATTATATAAAGAAAAGTAAATTTTCTGAAATATTAGCCCTAAAAGAGCTATTTACGTCCAATAGTTCTCGAGATATAGCTTTTTAAAAAGCAAAATTTATTAAAAATCTTCTGAAAGATTAGTAGTTAGTTAATTAATTTCGAGAAATCTATATCTCAGGAACTATGTGACGTACAGATGTATATTTATAGTATTTTTTTTTTTTTTGATAGATTTATTTATTGATAGATATTACAATCTGCCACAGTTGTGGGCAATAGGTAATATTGATGAATGATCTCATACATACTAAAATAAAAAAAAATAAAATAAATAAGTAAAAAAAATAAAATAAATAA
>NW_027113417.1:120446-138688 GCF_000696795.3 Halyomorpha halys
ATCTGTATGAAAAATAAATAAATAAAATAACATAATGATAAAATAATATATACAATAAGATGTATATTAGCACTCAAGTTAAAGCTAGTTTAATGGATTATAAAGAAGTTTATGACCTTTACCTTCGTAGGACTAGTAGTTTTTAATATTTGACAAAATAAACTCACAAAATGTTAATTTCTAGTTGTTCGTGTAAAATGTTGGATTTTTGAAAAAATATATCTCTAGATCCATAAGACGCACATATGTCTGCCAACACTCAAAATAAAGTAAATTTAACTTACTATAAAGTAGTTTATGACACTTATCTTCGTAGGGGTAGTAGTTTTTATGATATTCACATATGAATATAAATTTGGCAAATCTATAAATCAATTTATGTTAGCAAATTTCATGTAAACTATTACTCCTACGAAGATAAACATCATAAACTACTTTATAGCTCATTAAACTAGCTTTGATTTGAGTGCTAATAGACATCTTTACATCAAATGGTTTTTGAGATATAAATTTTTCAATATAAATTTACTAACTACTGATCTTTCAGTACGTCCCATACAACATTTTTAGGAAATGTTGCTTTTTAAAAAAAAGCTATATCTCGAAAACTATTTAACGTAAATAACTCTATTAGGACTCATATTTTAGCAAATTGACGCTTCTTTAAATGACATTCTCTTAGGTTTTCTTTTATTGTTCCTACTTTTTAAGATAAAGAGCTCCGAATGAAAAATTATATTTTTTTTTCGCTTTGAAACAGCCGCCATTTTTTATTCCCCCAACCTATACTTGGCACTCATCAATTTAGACTTGTAATTATTAAAGTAATAAAAAATTGGGGTGAGATAACTGCTCTTTTTCTCCTCTTGGGCTCTTGTACAAGAATTTCCCTGATCACTACGGTCAATTATATTTAAATTAATAATTCACTTTAGAGTATAATATAAAACAATATAATATACTTCTTATAATTCATTTACCATTTGTTATCTTCTCATATTGATATTTGTTATCACCTTATTATCTTGTTATACTTTCTTTTTTTATTCTAATACTGCCATCTTGTTTGTACATAGCCCTGGAATGTTGACATAAATAAAATAAGTTTTACTTATCAGTGTTATTCTCTCTACTGACCAACTTCTCCACATGAAGAGGAGAAATAAATATTGCATCCATGGATAATTCTTTTTTTATTTGGTTGAAATATTTTCTATTATTATTAAGTCTGGAAAAGACTTTGTAGAAACACTATTTTTTAAATAATATTATAGTTAATTTTTAGTATGATATTAAATTAGTAATTTGAAAGATACAAGAATGCAAATCATGAAGTGTATAAACAAAAATATAGGGGAAAAAAATGTTAAGATTTATTACACTATCCTATATTAACAAAGTAAATTACATCTGTTATTACTTATGATGGTATTAATAATTTTTTTTCTTTTGTTTAGAAAAAGAAACGTTGTGTTCTTTAATTCAGTAGAGTCTAATTTCCTAGGAGTAAAGTAACATTTTTTTCAATTTTGGGTTTACCCCTCTAGCTGGATATTTGCTTCTCACAAGTGAACAAAATTGTGTTGTTAGAGGTTTAGAATTCAACAAAAGGATTTTTTTCTTTCACAATATGATTACCCTTCCTAGGTAATTAGCCTGCACTAATACTTTTTTGGCATTCTATTTTGGAAAGATAATTCAGAAAATCAGCATAGCTCATCCCATATCAGCATGAGACACATAAGGTGGTCTACCCTGTCAGTAGCTCATCTGATGGTTAGTCCAGTTTTCTTCAGATTCTATGAGACATCCACCTTCCCTTTGGTCTTTCACGAAATCAACGGGGATCCTATTAGTCTTCAGACTCTACGCTCCACACACACGTGCTTTGTCTAGTTCTCTGTGCATACCAGTGTTATCTTGTCAAAAAAAGCTCTTTTCCACATCTGTCATACTCTTTTTGTAGTAGCATTTAGGACTATGTTGAACAATAGGACAATAGAGTCTCCTCGAGTCGCACTCCAACTTTACTAAAAATCTCCCGATTTCCAGCCAAACTTGACCCTTACAATGGGGTCCTTCATTATTGTGGCTTCTTAGCCAATGAAGAGTAGCCACATGTTACCAAATTGATTTTTCCATCTGCCTAAGCGATAGCATCTGGTGTTAACTGATTGACACTAAATCCACATCAGAATAATGATGCCGTGCCACATACGGGATGAGGCAGGCATTATTAAACAACAATAACCAATGCTGTCCAAATACAACTGGTTGCCATAAAGCAGCATACTTATCATTCCTTAGGATAAAATATACATACTATCATGATTGGTTTAGTAAATTGTTTTCCGTTATAACATACACATCTTCTTTTTATTCTCACCAATAATATATAAGTTGCATTAATATTTTGTTCCCTTTATGTTCCATTCTTCTTCACCGTATATGACCCTTCCATTCATTTTATATTTCTCTTCTCCAGGGAACCAACTAAAGTATTCAATGTACTATACAATTATATTTCAATTTATGGACTCATTAAATGTTAATAATGTTTAAATATAACTTAAAATAAATAAGTTAAAAAAGACAAATAAATATCAAAAATTCCAGACCTTAATGCCATATAGGTGATGTAATACAAATAATAAAATTAGAACACCTTATATCCTGTATTTAGCAGATTCCCATTTACTTGATGCATTGACGTGACTCCCTTTTCCTTTTAAAAATTTGTAAAATAAGACTCACTCCATTCTTACGATTTAGTTTTTAAGGTCCATATTTGTTCTATGAGTCTACCAATGGTTTTTAGTACTTCAAAGAGCCTTTGGTAAAGAAAAGTAACTACCCATTATTATATGAACTTTCTCAACCAGAGATTTTATTACTTACAGGACTAAATTTGCGCTATAGTTTTTATAATGTTTCACTCTTCTACCCTTGGTACATAACAAACTCATAAATATAATGTCAGACCTACAATATAATTTATAGCTTCTTTCAGGCTTGTACTGTTTTATGTAAGAGTTCAAGGTAATCCTAAGTTCAAAGGTAATCCAAATTTTGTTAGTTTCATCATAAATATAAAAATGACACAGTTTGGAAGTGAATGATGGGGTGTGTATGGTGGGTACTTTTTTCATAGAGAAGAAATTGGGAGCAAAAAAAAAATCAGTTCCTGAATGAACTAAATTTAAAATTCTTAAATACTTTATTTCAAAAAATAGACATTAGTAACAGTTTAAGGAATCAAATATATTTTTAGATAGACACAAAATTCATCACTATCTTTATTGAAGCTTACAGATTAATCTTATTTTGTGTCTTTTGGTTTAAGATTTCTTTCCTTCCAAATCCTTAAGAACACGTTCTCCTCACACAATGCATTATTTTATGTACCACTACTTCAGATTGGGATCAGTCCGAAAGATTTTATGATTGTGGTCTATGACAACATATACCAGGAACATCAGATGGATATTGGGAATATCTGGAACATAAATGAAATCCTGAGGTTCAAGGAAAAATTCATTATTTTAAGAATATATTATGATTCATCATATAAGGTAACCAGCAAATTTCTGTTATTAAGAAATAAAAATGAAAATAAACATACGACAGCAAAACATTAAAAAAACAGTATTTTTAAACACAACTTACTTCCATATTTTTTATTCCTAACAGAATAAAATATGAATAAATACTATACCCAGAGTAGTAAAATCTGCTAATACATCTAGGATGACATTCTTACGATACAAAGAGGGCTAACGTACAATATTAAGGGTCTTCTGGTAGATGTCATAAGCCTAGAACTCACGGGTTCAGCTTTTCTTCCAGTAGGTGACATTACCGGAGCCACGCCTGCCTTCTAGAAAACCTTTTTAACACCACCTGGAACAATTTTATTCTTTTAAAATGAATGAATTTAGATCAATGAAAATATCAACTAGAAATTAAATATTAAACTAAAAAGCTGTAAGTATTAAAAAATTGAAATAATTTTTCTGATTGACAATTAAAAAAAAAAAAAAAAAAAAGATTTATTATACTATAACCAATAGATTGCCAAACCCAGAACCTGAACTTTGTATTTTTTTTTTTTCTAAAGCTAATTGATCATATGCTTCCACTATCCTTAAAGCGCTAAGAAAAGGTGACGTTCTATTTTGTTATTTTGTTCATCAGAAAATATTTTCCATGTTATAATACTATAAGGATTTCACTAAAAATTGCCAAAAGTTATCTGTGTAAATTGGATGTCATACAAAACTAATTTTCATTTTAAGCAACTAATGTTGAGAAAAAGAGTCCAAAAATACCAAGTTTTATAGAAATGGGTTTGGCACAAAACATGAATCTTGATACTCCCTCTTACTGCTGTTAGCACAAGGCAGCCGGGTTGGTAATAAGAACCACAGAGCTAACTAGTTTCCCCACCAGTACCAGAACCAATAAAATAATTCCAGTATGTTTACAGATTTCATTTCATATTTCTCTTAAAAGATAAGAAATTATCAAAGATTTAAATCATAAATTACTATAATAGGCAAGATGTATCAGATAGGAGCAAAAGACCATAATAAAGTTATAATTCATTAGCTATCTTCATTTGAACTATGTTATCATCATTTACATCTTACCAAGTATCATCTACAAAAATTATGTTAATTACTTATATATGTCATCCAGTAATGATGACACAGAATGGAATCCAGGTAAAGGTGCTAAAAGTAGTCAAACATCTCAAATATCTTGACTGCGTTATTGAATTAAATGGTTTCAGTGACATGCAAATAAACAAGATTCTGGATGGTAATATCAATGCTAAATTCAATAATATAGAGTAAAAATATGATTTCTCAAAACCAAGAGAAATATTTATAAAATTATAATACTGAGCATTATGATATATGGAGAAATCTAGACAATAAAAAGAGACCAAAGCAAGAAAAGATAAAGTTTGAAGAAAACATTCTGGAAAAGATCGAGGAAAAACATTTGAAGTGGTAAGGACATTAAAAATAATACCTGAAGAAACATTGCCAAAGGATGTAGACCAGTGAAATGGTTAAAGAGGAAGTGATAGACCAAGGAAAATTTGAAACAATTGAATGGAAGAATCCTTGAGGAGGCCGTACAAAATTTAGGTTAAGGAAAGTTGAACTGCTTGAGTGAAAATCCTGAATAAAAAAAAAATATCACTTATAAAAAAAAATTGTTTGATGTATATTTAGTATAGTATATTTTTTCTGTAAGTCTTTAAATAAACTGAAGTATCAGGTAAATATTACTGAAATTAAATTGTTACAGAAATTGAGCAGTGCAACAAACTAATTTTAATTTCAAGCAGCTAACGTTTGGGAGAGGATCCAAAAGTACTCAGTTAAGAATGGAGTGGATTCACTCCACAAAATGAATTTTAATACTCTCACTGCTGTTAGTACAAACACAAACCTCTAGGCAGCCGCTCCAGGTTGGAAAAAGGAACTACAGAGCTCACATGTCATACTAGTTTCCCCACAAGTACCAGAACCAATGAAAAAACTCCAGTACGCTTACAAAAATCATTCCATATTTTATTTAAAAGATTAGAGGTAAGTAACTAATATTTAATATTGAAACTATATATTACTCTAATACACAAGATGTATCAGATAGGAGCAAAAGACCATAATAAACTTATTATTCATTGGCTATCCTCATTTGAACTATGTTATCATCATTTACATCTTATCAAGTAATATAAACAAAAATCAAGTTCAAACTGGCATAAGTGAGCATCTGATGATTAAATTAGTGAAAATAAAAATTTTCATTTCACTAACAAATTAATGAATATTTTCAATTTTTTAAGTCATAAATTTAACCATTTGAGTATTAGTATGATTTTACCATATATAATTATACCAAATTCCATCCAATACTACTTTCACTAACGCACGCACAAAATTATTTTCATTAAACAATCATTTATTGAAAACATCCATCTTATCTGATTTGCCTTTTAAGTTGGAAAAAGGTTGGGATTTGTGTTAACACAGCCTAGTGGAAATTTCATTAGCTACTTAAGCTTACCTATACAAAAAAGTTATTTCATGGATAATCATATTTTTCAAAAACTACTCACCCTGTATATATTACTCTCAAACGAAAAATCTTAAACCTTGAAATGTAACCAATAGAAAGCTTTTAACAAATGATAAGTTTCTACATGTGATACTCAGAAAAAAAAAAAAAAAAAAAAAAGATAGAAATAGTAAGAAAGATCTTTATGTATTTGGCAGACTTTTTTTTAACATTAAATTATTAAAATATGATGAGAAATTAAAATACTTAATGAAAATTTTACTGAAATTACACTTAAATGCTTTAGATTGGAAATAAAAGTAATGAATGAAATTTTCCCTTTCCATGATACTAAAGGAAAGGTGATGGCATTTTATTTTTTCAAGGTGGAAAATATTTTCAACTGTTATAGACAAGATGTATCAGATAGGAGCAAAAGACCATAATAAACTGATTATTCATTGGCTATCCTCATTTGAACTATGTTATCATCATGTACATCTTATCAAACAATACGAAAAAAATTAAGTTTAAACTAACTTAAGAGAGATCTGATTTGGAAACAAATATATCTTTGGGCAGAGGATCAAGGAGTCCCTGCTTCAGAACAGTATTGAATTGATTGCCTTTGAGCAAGTTAATTTTTATTTTTTAGCAGGTTGGTAAAAGGATTCACATAGCAACATTGCTGGACTACTTAACTCCAAGAATAGAGGTAGTAATTAGATATTCCAGTGTGTTTTCAAATATCATTCCATGTTTCTCTTAATAGGTTAGAAATAAATATCCAAGATTTAACATTTAAATCATGTAATAGAAAGTGATATCAGATAGGAGCAAAACACCATAAATAAACTTTATGAATTCATCGGCTGCAAATTAAGATTGATGGGATTTTTCCTGGAGGTTTATTACTTTCAGCATTAAAAACCAACTTTATAAAGGAGATGGTCCACACCCCCGGTCAAGAAGGAACATATATAAATACATAAACCATTTTTTTAAGATTCTAAAATCACCTCGAATAACTGACAATAATACTGAATTTAAACATAAACACTAGAATTAAAGAAATAAAAAATAACTGCTACAGATACCTTAGTTCTTATTCCTCTGGCCTGCAGACCAGAATAGTAACGAACCTCAAAAGATACACATTATAAGCCAAACATGTGCCTAAGCATGAGGCTTTGTATACTTTGCTTGAACGAAATATCTAGGAACATCAATATTTTCTTTTTTGTTAATTGTTCTTCTCTTGATATAAATGTTAGTAATTTTCTCAAGTCCTCCTTCTCGAAACAGTTCATCGACTTCTTCAATTGTAAAGAAATAAGACCTGAAATAGAATGAATTAACAATTATACCAAATTTGATCATAATATAAAGGTAAATAACACATAGCACAATTGCATCAGTCAGAAAAATACCTCAAGGGTGAAGGCAGTACCTTAATTATTCAGTACATCTATCAATTGCTAGGTTCTTTGATCACCTCCCTCAAGATTGACTGACACAGTAATATTAATCATTTTACCAAATTGTTAACTACATATATCTAAGAATCAAAATAACATTAAATTACATGTGGATGATTCTCCCAAAACTGGGCATTTAGGGTCCAGGACTCATTAATCCACAATCCAATTCTCATAATTTAAATTCATTACTGTTTCTAGACTGCCAATACTGGCAGTTCCTTACTATAACACTTCTCATCTATTTTGTTTAAAAATGTTTAAATTCAATTTCATTCCCTCTACTTTATTTTATCTTAATAGTCTTTCATAGTTCATTCATAATCGCTGGTTACTACTTCCACTAAGTTAAACATATTCCCCCTCCCCACCACTCTATCGCTCTCTCTCTTTACCGGTCAAGTTGTGATTCAATCACTCCTGACTGAACCTCTGTGGAGTATGAAGTAAGTCTACCTTTTGTTTCTAATATTTTTTCTTCTCCCTTGTTCTTTCTTTTTCATTTTTAGACATTACATATTTATTTAAGCTTATTTTTTTTTCTCATCTGTATTGTTGTACATCTTTTATACATTGTTTAATTAATAAGTAAAAATAAAAAAATCTATGAATGCAATTTGGAGACTCGGCTAGAGAACATGACAAGAAGTGATTTTAGTGAAAAAAAACTACCAAACGAACATTTTAAATGAAATTCCAGCATTCAAAACACCCAGTTTGGAAGAAACGTCCATATATCAAACTAAATCACAGTACCTAGTGCCATCCTGCCTTGCATAGAAGTTTTCTTCAATTTTACGACCAGGGCCAAAACGCAATTGTGTCATATCCCACCTGGCATAGTCTCTAAACAACAGAGTGCCGCCAGGCCTAAGCTTAGCACAGACGTTGAAGACAGCATCTTTCATTTTCTTAGGGTGAAGTGCAGACAATACAAAGACTAAAGTAGCAATGTTTACTTCTGATATTTTTGATAAACTCCTGAAACATTAAGAAACTGAGTTTGAGCATAATTATTAGATAATCAATAATGCAATTGTTTGATAACCCTAACTTTTAAAGCATAATAGATACATTGTAAAAATATATTATTTAATTATGAACAAACATTATAATTTGTGATCTGTACTTCGTAACACTTTAAGCAATTATGTTCAATATTAGGTTTTGATTAAAAAGATAATAGTTTCCCCTCAGCCAATGATTCTTCAGTTACCACAATGGGTTGTCAGGAAAAGTGGGGACATTATATAGTTGTCAGTACAGAGTCTGAAAACTTTGGAACTGTTGTTTCACCAATTGATAAGTTGTTAGCCATTAGACAGTAAGTCCTAAGGACTATGACATACAAGGACCTACTAAATTTTCAAGTTATTATGTGACATATAGTTTTACAAATGAAACGAGAAAGTAACAATTTAGATAAAAAGTATTGAATTATTTAAATATTAAAAATATTCTCTACAATCCAGCGTTCTGAACTATTGCTTCAAAGTAGTTTTTATAGTGATTCAGCCCAAATTTAAATATTAAATCTATTGTAGCAATTTCAAAATCAATGTTCTTCGAAAAAACAGCTATTTCATCTACAAATATATTAATCAGTGTTTTAGATAGCTTATTTGAATATAATGAATAGTAAAGGACCAAGAATAAATAATAGAATAACTCAAAAAAAAAATTAAAGAATAATTAATTTATATTTTACTGACAGATCTATAAATTTTCTTTCATTCACATTTTCTAAATGAAGAGGTTATCAGTTGCTAATTATTATCATTATGTATTTCTTAGAAATAACTTCCAGAAACAATCAAATGACACGCATGAATTATCATCATGTAACCACATAAGATGTGAAAGTGTTTTTTTTATATATCACAAAAAATAAAAGTAACAGGTAACAATACCCTGGTTGAGTAATATCAGCCAAAACTGGATGGACAACATCTTCATTGTAAAGAGGATGTTGACGAACAATATCAAGAGCCCTCGGAGAGATGTCACAAACCCAAAACTCCATGTTCAGCCCTTCCTCCAAAAGGGGGTAAATCAAATTGCCTGTGCCACATCCAACTTCTAGAAGACTTTTCCTACCACCATCCTGGAATTTTTATTATTATTTTTTTTTAATATAATAATAATGAATAAGTATGTGCTATATCTGAATTCTAAGATACAAGAATTTTTATATACCCAACACAATGAATGATATTCTACCTCTATTTGTAACAACTCCTTGAATTCTCTAGTTGTCCAATGCCTATCCTTAAAAAATCTATTTTCATTTCGCTTATAGAACAAATCCCAATGTTTCTTGGCTTCAGCTTCCAATTTATCAGCTTGCCAAGATGGTAGTAATCGTGAATTTTGAGCAGCGAGTTTCTCTAGGTCAGAAATATCCAAGACCTTTAGATCACATGTTTCTAGTTCATCACCAAACTTCATCTTTGTTAAACTGAAAACCTATAAATAAAAGAATTTAAAAATTAGTTTTTGTTTCAAATGTCACAAAAAGTTTAGATAAAATGTTAAGACACTTAAAACAGTATTATTATAAATAATATTATCTTATCATAACTGGGAAAGATGTTGAAACTAGGTTCTCAAGTTATGTTAAAGTATAGTCAAGTTACATAAATATAGATGGAACTAATAGAAAAAAAAGTAGGACATGTAATTACATAGTTTTCAAATGATTTATCATAAATATCTTTAGACTAAATGAATTTTTATATTAATATGAAAAAGTAAATAATTTTTAAAAATTATATATAACCCTCAAAAATTGGTTTATCAATTTATTTGTAATGCTTCATTTCTACACTATCTTGAATACTTCAATTAATACCAGTTTTTAATTAGTAATTCATAAATTAAACAGAACTTCAAGTCGCAAAAGATGCATCAGATAGGAGCAAAAGACCATTAAAACTCAAAATTCATAGGACAGCCTCATCTGAACTATGATATCATCATTTGCATCAATGTAGTACTAATAATGTGCATAATAATCTAAAATATTTTATTTTCCGACAAACTGCATTGCACTGTTTTCTAAAATATTCATAACACAAACTTAAAAACCATTGTTTAAACATAGTATGCTATATTAAGAGTTCTTCTAAACAAAATGGAAGGTTACTAAGACAAAATAAACATAATTTCCAATCATGATAACTAAAACATATTAATTTAGATACAGTGTGAGTTAGTTATTTAACTGAAGTCGCAACACCCAAAAGTAATGATTAAAATATTCTAGAAAATTTTAAGGTTAATTGTCTACAAGATTTAAAAATGGAAAACACTACTTATATAAATTAATTACAAATATTGAGTGAATACCTATTATAAATCACAGAAAAATTAAAAAATATATTTTGCATCCATTGTATTAATAGTACAAACATGAAAGTTTTAATTGTATAGTACGAAAAAATTAAGTATTAATATCACAGAATAAAAATATTTAAAAAAAACATTAATAATAAAAAATTAACCCTAAAAAATGTCTTTAATTTATCCTGCTTCATTTCAGTACAGTCACTGATATCTCAATTCTTATTTTTTTTAAATAATAAGATGGCTGTAAAAATTTATTTTACAATTTTTTCTTCTTTACTTCAATACAGTCTACAACAACTTGATGCATAAAGTCTGACACAGTAATTAATAGTAGTTCTCATTAAGAAATCCATAAATTTAATAAAATTCCAAAATCAAATGATGCATCAGATAGGAGCAAAAGACCATTAAAACTCAAAATTCATAGGACAGCCTCATCTGAACTATGATATCATCATTTGCATCAATTAAATTACTAATACTATTTGAACTTCAAAAGATATTACTACCTATTTTCTTAGTTTCACTTACCTATACATGAAAATTAGGTGCTGTAGGGCTTGCTACCCAATATTAATGGAAACATTACAAGAGATAAGATTTTAAAACAAATGAATAAGTTTTCAAAATAATACATCACTTATAGAAAGATGAACTAATAAAAGCCACGTGGAAATATTTTGAAAATCCCATGACCTGATTACAACCCCATACATACTGCTGAAAAATAATTGCAGAAATGGTTTTATTGAATACAATTAAAAATAAATGTAACGAGAAATCTTATTAGGTAAATATCTTAACAACTTTGCCCCTGAAACAACCTTCTGTACAAATTCTAACCCATCCTAAATAAACTACCTAAACAACTATTTATCACACTATGGTGCACATCAAATCCATTGTGTAAACTTCTTCTGTTACGATAAAACATTCAGATACGCTAAAATGTTTGGAGATCACTGTGTTATACAATTTCCCAGATTAAACATAATCAGCTAAAGGCTGAGGAGATGCAGTTGTGAAAATACAACATTTATTATTAATTTTTAAGTAAAGATTTTAGTTTAGAAAAATGTTAAAAATATATTTTTTCCTCTATACTTCAGTATATTCACTGACAACTCAATTAATAAGTCTCATTTAGTAATCTATAAATTTAACACAATCTCAAAAACAAATGATGCATCAGATAGGAGCAAAAGACCATTAAAATAAAGAAATCATAGAAAAGGCTCATCTGAACTATGTTATCATCATTTGCATCAACCAGCTAACAAAAACAAAGTAAATTTTGTATGACTCAACACACCAAAAGACACAATAAGATAAATGTAGAAATTAATGATAAGAGTACAAGGCGACTTAGTCTTTAAAATTTAAGTAGAAGAATCAGTGTGGTCTTCAAGCTACAGCAACAAATTAATCTATTGTGCAACTTTTCTTGATGTGTTACAAATTCACACACACGATACATTTTGTTTTTTCTCGCCAATTAGAGAAAGTTCCTTGATTTGAATACCTTTGTCCCCATAAAAAAAAATCTATTCCATAAGATAACTTAACATTACAAAAACGGTTTAAATGTAAATTTATCTTTAACGAAAAAGTGGTTATGTTAAGAAGTTGTTCCAAATGTAACTTTAGATTCAGCATCCATTATAATGTTTTATTTGGTCTTTATGCTTTTTCCAGCATTAATTCTGCTAAACACTAGTACCTCGATCAATCACAATCTTCATGACCTTTTGTCATAACCCACATCCTTTATGTTTCTATTTTTTTAACCTTCACTATTTAACTTTTCACAATTCAAGCAGATCATGTATATGTTAAGAAGTTCTACCTTATGTTATTGTAGATACATAGTATAGTAGGTAGATAGGGGGCTACAGTTATGACAAATATGATTCGTAGTTACAAATAAATGATTATACTAATATTTTTCTTTTTTTAAATCATTATTCAACCTTAGTTAACCACAACATTTTTTGAATTGTGAATAAATACAGGAAGTAAAGATGCACTAATTGATTTGTTATAAACATAAGCTTAAATGACAAAATAATTTATATTTTTTAAAGAATTACACGGCTCTTAGAAATTTAATTTTTTCTTCTTTACTTCTGTAGTTTCTAACACATCGATTCATAGTAGTTTTCATTAAGTAATCCTTAAATTCAACAGAACTTGCAAGATCAAGTGATGCATCAGATAGGAACAAAAGACCATTAAAACTCAAAATTCATTGGACAGCCTCGTCTGAACTATGATATCATCATTTGCATCAATTAAATTACTAAAATAAGGTGAAGATAGTTGACCGTAGATATATATAAAAGGAGAAGATGGTTGGGGGTGCAGTCGGCAGAAAAAACACAAATTAACAAAAGAATTATTTATTCATGTAGCATTATCTTCCTATAACTGTGAGTTCTTTCTCTCATATCTCATATTTCTTACTTTCTAATATTGTTTCTACATATGCTCCATTTTTAATTTAAATAATTTTTTGTGCTCATCTATATAACTAAAAGGTTTTTAATGTTACTCATCAATATAACATTCCTATCCACTGTATCATTTATTTATTACTCACATTTATATGTAAATAAATAATAATGTTATCAATCTACTAATGTCTTTGTCCATAGTTATTAATGAACTAGTTTATATTTTTATTTCATTGTTACGTATATTTCCAAATTTGTTAGTCTATTATTTATTTAATTTTTTTTTCTCTGGATGATGGTTATCTCTTTTTGTTTTTATAGCCCTGATGGAGACCTGAAAATCAGGTCAAAAATTAATTCTTTTGTTTATTTGTGTTTTTTCTGCTGACCGCACTCCCTAACCATCTTCTCCTCTTAAATTACTAAAACTATTTGAATTTCAATATGAATACATTTAAAGATATTACTACCTATTTTATTATTTTCACTTAATCGAATGAATAAGTTTTCAAAATAATAGATCATTTATAAAATGGCAAACTAATAAAAGCCATGTGGAAATATGGAAATCCCATGACCTAATTACAACCCCATACACATTGTTGAAAAATAATTGAAGAAATGGCATTGTTGAATACAATCAAAAATAAGAGTAAATGAAAAATCTTTAAAGGTAAATATCAACCTTGAACAACCTTCAGTAAAAATTCCAACTCATCCTGAAGAAACTACCTAAGCAATCATGCACATATTCATTATGTTAACTTCTTCTTAAATGCTAAAACATTCACTCTTCCAGTTCACTACAACAGTGGGACTTACGTCAAATCATCCCATTTATACCTTATTACACTAATAGATCTGTTATAAACATATGTTTAAATGACGAAATAAATTTATATTTTTTAAAATAATTACACGGCTCTTGAATATTTATTTTCTATTTTTTTCTTCTTTACTGCAGTACAGTTTCTGAGATCGATTCATAGTAGTTTTCATTAAATAATCCTTAAATTCAACAGAACTTGCAAGATCGTGTGATGCATCAGATAGGAGCAAAAGACCATTAAAACTCAAAATTCATTGGACAGCCTCATCTGAACTATGATATCATCATTTGCATCACTTAAATTACTAAAACTATTTGAACTTAAATATGACTACTTATCAAAAGAAATTATTCCTACCTATTTTATTGGTTTCATTTACCTATATATGCAAATTAGGTATAGTACAACAAAAATAGTAAGGCATACTACCCGATATTAACAGAAACATTAAAGAGATAAGTTTTTTAAAACAAATTATTATTTTTCAAAATAATTCATCACTTATAGAAAGATGAACTAGCAGAAGCCACGTGGAAATATTTTGGAAATCCCAAGACCTAATTACAACACTATATATACCGCTAACAAATATATGCAGAAATAGCGTTATCGAATAAATCTAAAAAATATATGCTAATAAAAAATCTTATAAGATAAACAACTGAACAACTTTACCTCAAGAACAACCTTCTGAGACTGATGGCGACCTCGCTACCGCCAACACGAGGATAGGTAGAAACAGAGGTAAGATAAACCAAGACTGCCATGGTTAAAAAGAGAAAAACCTTAGTGACGAAACGTTTGATTGATCGAAGTAAAAAGTAAATGACTGCTAAGTATGTTTATCTATGTAAAAAATTAATATAAAATCAAACGTTATTAACGCATGTTACTTAATTTATAAAGCAACCATGAAGTATTAATTACTAGTTTGAATGAATATGATCATTAGATGATAGACACCGAGAATGTTATGGGGTCCATCTAAGGACTTTATCCTAAAATGAATAAAGTTTTCAGCCCTGGGAATATGATTGGGTAATGTGGTAATAACAAACACGTTTATGGGGTTTGTGTTAGAAAGTGGTGAAGAATATATTTATTCAGTACGTAATGTAAACGATAAAAAAAATGTGGGCAGCAGAGCTCTGTCACTAAGGTCTCATTTCTTCTGAAATTATGTTTAGAAATTAAATGAAAATTATTGTTTTATTGATACTTAAAATCATTTGTTAATACTTAAGCACACCTCTAATTCTAACTCAATCCACTAACACATTTCTAATCCTCCAACTGAATTTGGAGGGTTTGGAGAGAAGCACGAAACCATATGAAGAAATTGCAAGAGTGGAAGAAAATAGTTGAGACCCTAAATGGCACTTCTCTAACACCAATTTTATTTACATACAAATTCCCAACACTCTAACGTACATTCAAAAGACTATTTGTTTAAAAATAATAAAAAAATTAAAAGAAAAAGCAAAACTTGCAATTATAGTGATGTCTGTTCGATTCCTTGGTGGGTTGACTTTTATTTTGTGATGGCTCTACGGGATGAAAACTCGAACTTCCTGCTCTAATTTGGATAAGGTGACAATGCACAGGATAAAGCATGTCACAATTGGCCAAACAAAGAATAAACAAAAAGAAAAGAAATGGAAATAAAGTACCTTTTGATCCTCACCCTCCAATGGCCTTTGATGCAGCGCAAAATTATAGACTTTTCGGAGAAACTAGGACGAATATAGTTAATCCTGTAAGACTTAATAAGGTTCGTTCCGAAAAGTTATCAGCCACATTATTATAATCGTCCTACCACATTTGGTCAAGAAACTATGTGAGAAAGACTGAAGCAAGATTGCATACTGCTGGCCAGGAGTCAACGCAAAATACTATTTGGAATGAAGAATAATTATGAAGGTACGATAGGACGTAGAAAAAAATCATATGTTTTGAACACAAGTAGGTTTTAGGTAAGGTTTATTTTTGTTAGTTAGTTGGAAGTTATTGGATTCGATATAGGAACATCAGAATGGTTTAGTTTGCAATTTCTATGGTTTGAATGGAAAATCAATATAAGCAAAAAGCCTAACAGCCCGTTTGGTTTTTCATAATAATAAAATACCATGCTCTGAGTTAAATTTGATAATTAAGTGTTATCTTAAGAAAATAAAAATCAAGCTTGGAACTTTAACTAAAAATTTAAGCTTGGAACTTTGGGAAACATAAAAAGGAACAATTGAACTGAAAGTGTATTCAAAGAAATCTATGGAATGGTAACCAATACATTTATTTATAATCTTATAAGTTGGGATTGGCATTAATTCGTCATGAAGTCTTTGTTAGCCTTCTTTAAGTACATGAGAACAGAGTTGGGAAAAAATTATTCAATTGACAAGAGACGAATAATTTTTTATTCGAAGTGTGTATTCGATTGGCGAGAGACGAATACATTTTTATTCGAATAAAAATACGACTAAACAATCCGAATACTTTTTTATTCGAATATTTGAAATACTATTTCAATTGAATACAAAATTAGTCGAATACATATTATTCGATTATGAATTTGTTTTTTTTAATTCACTTATTTTTTTTTTTTCAATTTCTAATGTATGAGTGTCCCATTTCACATATTCAGACGAGTACAAAACGAAAATGCTATCGATTTAAAAACCCCATATAGTTGTATTTTGATTTCTAACACATAGAGGCCAATTTTTAGGTTTTCGGATATGCAGAATATGAAAATGCTATAGATTTTAACATCGCGTATCGATTTATTTAACCTTGATTTCTAGCATGTTACGGTCCCTTTATACGTTTTGAAGAAAGCAGAATGTAAAATGATAGGTTAGGGTCCTTTATATGTCTCGGGATATGTAGAATATGAAAATGCTATCGATTTTATGATCGCGTATCGATTTATATGAATTTTTCTGATTTCTAACATGTTAGTGTCTCATTTATATGTTTCAATATATGTAAAAAAAGGAAAATGCATTTTATGATCACGCATCGATTTAATTTTCGCGTATCGATTTATTTTAACTTTCTTGATCCCGAACTTGTTAGGGTCCCTTTATGTTTTGAGATATGTAGAAAATGAAAATACTATCGATTTTAGTTTCACGTATCGATTTATTTTAAATTTTTTGAATTCTGGCATACTAGGGACCATCAATATGTGTTGGGTAATGCAAAATATGAAAATGCTATCGATTTTAAGGTCACGTTTTGATTTATTTTAACGATACTGATTTCTAATATGTTTGGGTCATCTTATATCTTCCTTAAGACACAGCAAACCAAATTGCTATCGGTTTCATGATCGCATGCTTGCGTATCGATTTATAATAACTTTTCCGATCTCAGAGAAATTAGTGTTTTTTTGAATTTTCTAAGATGCAGAAAACATACAAATGGCTTAACATATATAAAGGGACCCTAATATAAGAAGGAACTCATGAGAACTATAAGAAGAAAAAATAATATAAATCGATGCGCGATTTTAAAATTAATAGCATTACCATTTTCTGCATTTCTTACAACAAATAAAGGGACGTACGTTGCAATCTGAAAAGTTAAAATAAATCGATACGCAATCTTAAAATCGATAGTATTTTAATATTCTGCATAGCTCAAAACATATAAAGGGACTCTAACATGTTAGAAATCAAGAAACTTAATATAAATCGATACACGATAATTAAATCGATAGTACTTTCATATTCTACATATTCCGAAACATATCAAGGAACCTTAACAAGTTAGAAATCAGAAAAGTTAAAATAAATCGATAGTATTTTCATATTCTATATATCCCAAAACATAAAAATGAACCCTTATACAGTGGAACCTGGCTAAGTGAGAATCGCAGGGGGACCAGTTATTTTTCTCAGTATCCCAGGTTTCTCACTACCCGAGTTTTCTCAGTTACACAGGTGACTAACAAATTTTTCTCACTATCCCAGGTATACAGGAGGACAAAAAAAATTATAGAGTTAGCATTAAAAACGAATTTATTAACAGATTAATACGTAAAAAATAATACGTAA
>NW_027113417.1:140798-142323 GCF_000696795.3 Halyomorpha halys
TATATATATATATATATATCTATGTACCGCCTTAGGACTGTAAGACAAAAAATGTTGTCTTTATACGAATACATATGGTTAATCATTTTATTTTTTCGAATAAGAGATTATCTTTCCATAAAATTGATGAATATAAACGTATTCAAATGGTTATTCGAATTGTTTTGCCTGAATAATAGATTATTCGTGTAAAATAATGACGAATAAAAAAGTATTCGGATGGTTAATCGTATGTTTTTGTACGAATAATTGATTATTCGAGTAGATAATTCCCGAATAAAAAATTATTCGTCTCTCGTCAATCAAATAATATTTGCCAAACTCTTCATCAGAAATAAATTTATCATTTTATTTTGAAACATTTCTCACTCTCTTCTTGATTCGTTTTTTTAAAATTTATTGATGGGGGTATCATTAAGGTGGAAGATAAAAGAGGGTGTCATCCTCACCAATAATTTGATAATCTAGCAGGTTGAAAAATTTTAAAACCTATTGTAAGCTACGAAAACTGTGGTAACACGCAATACAATAATATTCTCAAAATTACATGAAACGATCACGATTATTACAGAAATTTTTACATCAAATCTTATTTGCATATTTTGCAACTCACAACGTTGAGCAAAAACAAAAGTTTACAAAACCAATGTTTGTGTTTGTTGACATTCTAACAGAATTTTTAACATCATTTCACAGAAATTGAACCAAAATATTTGTAGAAATCAACATGTGACCATGACCGATGACAACTATCAACAAGTCTTCAATTACTTTAGGCACTGCTACTTTCTTACCCAGACATTGGAGTTCGAGGAGAGAAGGCCCTACTTGGAGAGAATGAACGAACTACTCCAAGAAACTTGGTACGACTTTATCTGGAGGACAGATCTGAGCAGCGAGGTGCTTGTCAGGATGCAAGCTGCTAAGGTTAGATCACATAGTATATAGTGTAATTTGATAAAGCTAGTTCACCATTTTAGATTTCATACATACTATTCTACTTTAGTTTGAAGCCCCAACGTTAGTGAACTTTGAAATCAACACTTTGTTTCAATACTTCGTTCATAATACCATTGTAATAACAACAGTGTATTGTCTAAAATTTCTCCTTTCAGGAGAACCTAATGGAACAGTCTTTGGAAGACATCTTCTTCAGCTACAAGCAGACTTCTGGAACAACTATCGATCAAACAATCTCCCTTCCGGTGGTCATTTTCCTAGCTGCGTTATTAGTAATTGTACTTGTCATTATTGCTATCATTGTCAAGAGTGCAATAGCCAGGACCTTGAAAAGGCCATCCTCTTTTGAACAATGCATGAGGTAGGAAAAATTTTACTCATCTTTACGATACAATACTCCAGAAGGTTAATACCAGGGCATTCAAAAAGTCCTGTCGTTTTACGTTTATTCGTAGTTTATTTCGATTCTAGAGTGTTTGCTAATTAATTCCGTTCAATACAACTTTTATCCATGTAAACACAAATGTTTATACTTTATGAATAGGAGGCTAAGGAGGATTAATTT
>NW_027113417.1:143288-159547 GCF_000696795.3 Halyomorpha halys
CATCTCGTTGGGAGAAGGTTACCGACTGTAACGGTGGATATTTTGATGAATAAAGGTGATTATTTGAAAATATTTATTTATTTATAATTTCCCCCAAAAAAACGACAGGACTTTTTGAATGACCTGGTATTTTGGCTCAAGGAAGTTTATCAGACTAAAATGAATATTGGAAAGCAAATGTTTTTACTTTCACTAACGTATATATGGAATTTATAGTAAGGGAATGTATTCCGATTTAAAAATTTTAAATTTGAGTTTTCGAAAAAAATACAAGTTTTAGGGTCCGTCCAGTCCAAATAACTAAGTCTCGACAAATTATATGTGTCTGTGAACAGCCTAGATCAAAACGAAAATTCTTACGAAACTAAAATTGTATATTTTGTTTTAGTTATATGTCTGTAATGTGATGGCATTATTATCATTAAAATCGACAAACCGGAAGAGCCACTTTTCTTCAATAATGGATTTTAAACACTTTGGTACTATAGTTTAAATTAAAGCTCAGTTTACTAAAATGTGCGCAGTGTACACAAAAAATCATTTACATGAACCCATAAATAAATCTAATAATGTTTATAAAGCTGAAATTTTCAAGTGTAGTTCTCCTTATACTGTATATTTGCAATAAGGCTGGGTCAAAAAAATCAAACTTTATCTGACTAAATTCTCAAATTAGTACAGTCAACAAGGAGGCACCGATTAAAAAAATCATTTTTTTTTTTTAAACGATTGTTTAGTGATTATTTTGGGAGATGCTGAATCGGATTCTGGATTTTCCTCGTTTATATAATGCTTCTTTCAGGAAAAAAAAAATCGAACAAATTGTTCTTTTTTTACAGTTTTACTTTTAATCCGAAAACTATTGCCTCTACCACAAAAGAATTTATAAAAAAATTAAAGGTAAGATTATTTTCTTTAAATTTCTTAAATATTGTTTTTGTATCATACAGTCAAAGGCGCTAGAGCGCAATCAATTATCGCCAAAACTCAACAGAAGTGCCGGGAAGGTGATTTCACAATTGGTTATTTGCTTAATTTTTATGATTAAAAAATGAATTGAGTGTGATAAAATTGTTTCTTTATTATACCCGATTAATCCGGAGTGGATATTAGAATATAACTTGATTGTTATTTTTATTCGTAACTTAAATTAGATAAAAATTAAAAATCGATACAAAACTTATTACATAGGTAACATATATACTAATATATGATGAAGTTAAATTTATTTAACCAATTTTAAATTTTTAAGAAAATAAAAATTGTTTAGATACGTGATTTAATTTATGTTAACAAACAATTTTTAAGATTTTGATAGATATCTTTATAATAGTGAAGTTTTGATGAAGTCAGTTATTTTGATTTATTTTACCAAATAATTGTTTTCTCAGCACTTTATGAATTTGTGTTTGTATTTGTATTTACAGATAAAAAAAGACTCTTCTTCTTCCGTTTCCTGTTTATTATAATCTTTTTTTCATTTTTGCATATTTAGTATTACAACGGTTTCTTTGAAACTTGTACAAAAATGTGTATTTTATATTAGTTTTTCTTCCTTCTACTGACAGTCAAAATTATTCTTAATAATTTTGGTTATTATAAGTGCCACATTTTGTCTTGTTTCAGAATCATTATGATATAAAAAATATACATTTAATTAACGTGAAGTGGAAGGAAAAGAGATACTTGATGATATATAGATATAATTTTTCAGAAGATTTCAATTGTAAGATATACAAATAAAATTTTGAGGAAAAAAAAAAAAGGTAATACAAAACAAAAGAATTGGTTTCTTTATTCTGAAAATTAATTACAGAAACAATAACTGTTAAAAAATTAAAGATAGTTAATGAAGTGTTGATAGTTGACCGAATACGTTGAGAAGATCGCCGGTGGACGGGTGGGGGGTGCGATCAGCAAATAAACACAAATAAACAAAAATTATTTATTCTTTTATATTTTATCTTATACATGTCTTCTTACCTATATAATATTATATTTCATCTTTTATTGTTATTTATCTACTTTAATGGTTATTGATGAACTACATTATTTTTGATTTATTTGTTTTGTATATATTCAAATTTGTTAGTTTATTATTTCTTTTAATTTTTATGTTTCTCTGAATGAGGGTTGTTATCTCTTTTCGTTGTATAGCCCTGATGAAGACCTGAAATTCAGGTCGAAACGTCGGCAAGAACAAAACATTTTTTGTTTATTTGCTGACCACATCCCGACCATCTTCTCCACTTATTTCAATTTTCGTTTTATCCTTTATTTATTCATATATTTTTTTAATATTTAGTATTCATATTGTATATTATTGCTAACAATGAAAACTGTTGTTTTGTTGTTAAGTCTAGTTGTTTTCCATTGAATAGAAAATCTAACACAATCCCGAGGACGGTTTAAACCCAGTTAATTCAATTTTAGACAATTTGCCTAACCAATTTTTACACGGCCACCATAGATAAATACCAATATAATTATAATTAAATTTAAAAAAAAGAAAAACACTGAAATTTTTAATATTTTCTTTAGCGAAATAGACTTACGGATGATGAATATGGAACCTCCTAGAATAACAGCTAGCAGTTCTGATGGGCATTTCAGTAAGTAACTGGAGTTTTTGTATAAAAATCACAATAAGAAGACTATTATGATATAAAAATAAATTTTTTACTGAATATAGCTGATGAATGCAATGGACTTTACAAAGTATTTGTAACAACTTAAAAACTTTCTAAAATAACTCATGAGCACTGTTTCATCTTCGTTATTAAGGCACATTCCATAATTTCGCTCAAATAATTACGACATCAAATGAGCTCTAACGGAAATTGAAAGCTCTTTCAACTTTTACACAGTGGGTTTCTTCCAGTACTGCATAGGTTTAGCTCTATGCAAAAAAAAAAATAAAAAAAGAAAAAAAAAAGAAAAACGATGAACGTTATTTTAAGCAAATTTCGCCAAAAAATTGTTCCATCTGACTTGATGATCGAACATGCTAAGCTTTTATATGATTTTTTTCAACTACTAATTGGTTTAGTTTAGTCATTTTGATAAAATCCGTAGTTTTAGAGATACGAGCAACAATATGAGAAATGTACAAACTTTTTATGATTTTTGGCCTGTTTCTCAGAACCCAACAAGAAATTTTATTTTTATACTTCACATTCAGTTTTAGCACTCCAAAATATAGCAACCTAGAGAAGCTAATTTGAAGCGAATCTGGCGGAGCGAGATTGAAGGTGGCCGAGCAAATAACATTTGTGCGGCCGTACGTTGCTGGACTCTTCGAACAATTAGCTCAGACCCAGAACAGGCAAGAAGTAACCAACGGGAGATCAATAAGTTAATTCTTGACATGAACAGATCCTGGCTCAATTTTCCAGTGTGAGGTTCTGGTCTCCGCCCCAAAAGATAATCATCCAATGAAGTGGCTGGAAAAAACAGAGCACAGATCTAGCAGAGGATGCCTAAGGTATTAGACCAGATTGATAGCAGTTCTAGAAGAAGAGAAAACATCTGAAATAGAGAACTAGCTTGCCAGGTGATGAGGAGGAACTATCAGCCTTTTATTCATGAGCTCTCTTTTAGGTTACAATATACCTCATCTTTAAATATCCACAATTAATCCAGTGTTATCTCAAGGCCTAACTTGATTTAATGTTTTAAATAGTTTATATGCCACCTGATTACCAAGTAAATCGGTGAATCGATACCTCTTTGAAAAGATATTCAATATCTTAATATACCCAATTACACCTAGCATAGCATGGCAGGGGTGTCTGAGGTATTCTAGCATTTGATTTAAATAAATATATAATACATCTTTAAAAACAGTACATTGGTTCCTCATTGGAACCAATAGTGTAATACATACTATGAATATATAATAAATACTTGAACCCACAACTGTCTTTAAATAATTTATAGCCAGAAACGAAGCAGTTTTAATCTTAAATTTAATGAAAATGGTTCATAATAGTGATTCAAAAGATATCATCCTCCTGTTTAGAATGGTGAAGGTCATAGGCATCAGTTATATGGAAATATTATTTCGGTCGCACCTCCTACCAAACAATTGTTTAAATTTATATTTTCCGTACCAACGAATTATTTTAAATAAACATCAGTTTAAAACCTGTGCTAATCGTCTCTTTAAATAGATTAAGAGTCAAATACAAGAGGTATTCTTTGTTAATTGACATATGATTTCTTATATTAATATAAAAACAATTTCAGTTTACTACGAGACACAATTCCTCACTTTCTCCAATGGGAGAGAAACAGGTAACTGATATATAATGTTCATTAGATCTAACCTGCTTTGAATTTGTTTAATTAATGCTTCCTTTGTCTTTTAGATTGTACCATACCCTCTCAGGTTCATATCCAGATGTGTGACTCTCATAAAGGTAATTGTGATTGATTCAGCACTTAATTGAGATAGTTTAAGTAAAGTAGTTGTGATTTATTAATCTAAATAATAACCTTTGTAATCCTAGAAGATTCAAAATCGATTTAAAAAATCGAATGTCCGCGGCATTTCTGTGAGACCAATGGTTCGATATTTTTTTTAATTTGTCACCATAGCCACTAGATGGTAGTGGTACTTGGAAATCATGGTCATTTATGAATATTGAAAATGTCGTTTAGGCTATGATACACCGTAAATGCGAGAAAAGACTTTCTACATATTAAAAATTAATGCATTTAGACAATTGGAAAGAATTATCATTGTCAAAAAATATTATAAAAGCATCCTACAAAACTACGGTTAAGACGAGATATCTCTAGAATGATGTATTGGGATTTTTAATTTACGTAAAAAATACGTATTGTTGATTTCTTTAGACTTTCGAGTTATCAATCCTTAAACTATAATATTTAGTGTTTTGAAATCATTATTTCATAAACAAATTAAAAAAATTAATTATTTTAAATTTTATTCCATTGTTTCAACACTAAAACTATTACATACAAGTAGATATATGTCGGTCATTATAACATGTCATAAAATTCGAGGCTCGTTCTGACGAACGGTTTAGCAATCAGAAATCTAGTTGAAGGTTCAACACGATATTTCCATTCCCAAACCTATACCAAGTTTTTTAAGTGTAAAATCATTCCTTGGAACAAAATTACTATTCAATTATGTAATATTCTGTAATCGTTTTAATCTTATATGAGCATTCCACTGATCTCATTAAATCTTAAGTATGTTGATTTAAATGATCTTGTTAACCTTGGGTAATTAACTTTTTTTTTTATGTTTCTCAAGATTGTAACAAGAATCCAGCGATAATAATGGAGAAGTGCAAGACTCACAATAGGACGTCAGAGAAAAAATCGTGTAATATAATTAGCGGATCAATTAAGGATTGATGTAGAAATGAGACCTAAATTTTGTATTTGTGTTAGGTCAGACTCCTCGTCACAGAACAGATAAGTGTCTATTCACATGGATTGGGAAGAGGAATAACTTCTTCTCCAAGATAGCCGCATTTATTTTTAACTTCATCCAATTCAAATTTTGTAACGAATTTAAGGAATCGCCAGCAAGGACATATTCGTTGTGTATGACTTCTTCCGGTATCAGTATGTAAGAGATTTCAGGTAGTATTGTAGATTTTAATTAATGAAAATGAATATGTAAATGCTGTTTTAATTATTATAACAAAAGTGTAAACAAACTTTTTAACGAAAGCATAGGAAAAACATTGGGCGCAAGCATCCTCAGTTTCGCAATCGCCTTATTGAACAAGTATTAAAAACTGTTCGTTAAACGTATATCTTTTTGATTTGTAATTTGATTTTTATTATCATTGTTAGAAATATAGGGCAAAAAAGTTTCTTAAAAATAACCACCGGTATAAAATTGACATTTGCTGGTGATTGATTTATTAAAACAGGTAATATATTTTTCCTAATTGTTTATTTATCTGTTATCATTACTTCCTACATAATTCGTAGTAGCAAACGCGAAAATGGTGAAAAAATACAGACATTCGTGTGATGAAGCCTAACAACTGGTTTTTACGGCATAACTGAACAGAACCATAATAATATTGTATTTATTATTATAGTACATAGTATCGAGTTTGTCATTAATTCAAGCACCAATTTAAGAGGTGGGGTGCAATAACATCACAAGACCTCAATCGATGCTTACTCAATTACAGGTTTGGCTATAATATTAAAAATAGGTTAGGTTAGCTGGACAAGAAGTATTCATTTACGGTCGTGAAAGAGACCTCAAGTCCTAATAGTGTTTAGGTTCTTGCAGGAACGATTACTACTCACAGTAAGCTATTCGCTTGCAGTCGAAAGAGTAGTAAGTTCATTATGTATTCGCTATACATCCTTGTGAAAGGACAAAGACGGCCGAGGGGTATTCCCCCTAGGCCCTAGGGCCTAGTAGGCCCAGGGTTATGCTGAGTAAGATTAAGTATAGAGAAATGGTTCAGAGGTAACTGTGTGAAATAATGTCACTATATACATTTTTAAAAAAGAGGAGAATAAACTGATCCATTATATACGTCTTACTGCCCCCAAGAGGTCTTACCCACTTTTGACTATACCTGAATTTCAAATTTGGGGAAGTGATTCCTCTGGGAATGCAGGCCTTCGAAAGGACCGAAACAACACTACACAACCTCTAAGTATCTCCAGCTGAGCAGAAGCTTCTTTCCAACCCTTTTCTTCTTAGATAAACGCATTTCCAAACAATTTCTTTAAATTTTGATCTATATGACTTAAAATTCTTTCTTTAGTACAGGGGGAGTCTATTGGCAAAAACTGAATTGATAAGATTCAAATTGGGAGCTGACGCCGGTCCAGTCAAGAAAGAATGATCTCAAAAGTAAATTGGTTGGAGTTTTTCTGTAATTGGCCATGGGAGGGACAAAGTTGACACCAGTGCCCTGTTTCATAATAAAGTACTAAGTAATGCTAATAGTATAGTTTTATATGATATATTATTTATTTATTTGATATATAGATATTATTTATTTCTCTTTTTTTGCATAAAGAAAATTCTTTTATTTTTGTATATATCTCCAGGGATTTTTTTCCTTACAATCGACTCTTTTATTTTTTATAACAACATTACAATTCATCTTTTTTATTTTTATTGTTCATATTTTAATTTTATTAAATTGTATATATCATTTGGAAGGTTTTTTTTATTCTTTAATTTCCTTTATTACTTTTTTTTTTATATTCATTTCAGGTCCTCCGTTTTTTGTTTTTTAACCCAAACCAGCGAACATTTTGCTCCGGGTTTTCAGTCACGAAACGCCCCTCGCCCCAACATCCGGCCCGGAGGACCAAAAAAATAATTATCCCACCAACTTCTACAATGATGACTTGCACTTTTACACTTTTAAAGTCCTATAATGTTACTAATAGTTATCCTTATTGTGAAAAACATAAGTAGTAGTGATAGTACTTAATAGTTTGAATACTTTATTTAAGAACTGATATTATTAGCTTTCATTATGAAACAGGGATCAGGTGGTAAAAACAGTGAGTACAAAAATACTGATATCCCCGTCTTTCTAAAATATTTATCAGCCAAATGAGACAATTTTATGTATGAAACAAATCAGACTTTTTTCCCAGCTAAACCTGTCTTTATTTCCTTACCTAGTTGACATTTTAAACAAAATTATTGGTCATTTTATTTTTCCCAGTAAGTAATTTTCTCCCATCTAATCCCTCTTAAAATAAATCATATCAGATTATTTGTACACAAAAGTAAAATTCAATGAGATTTTCATAAAGGAGTAAACAAAAAAAAGTCTGGCAAGTTTATTTCGTAATTTTAATGCATGCAATATAAAAGAATTAGTATCCAACACTGTTGGACTCTGGCGCACCCAGCGAGGGGCAGAGGGCAGCTGCCCCCTTAGAAGTGAAAAAATTATTAATTTTTATTTTTCGAGTAAATAATTGTGATAAATAACAAAGTACTACTATAATTATATATAATTTTCTTAACATTTTGGTTTCAATCGCCTTTTTCGTGCTGAAATGTCACAACTAGAACTACCATAGCTTGCCCCCTCCCCTCCAGTTTTGATTTTGGGTATACCCTTGCTTTTGGATATTGTAAAACGCTTTCTATTTATGTGCAGGAGTGACGAGTTAATTCCAGTTTTCAAAACTGTGAGGCAGATGAGATTAGGGAATGAAAAGGGTAAAACAAATGAGAACGAAGATACAAGTCAAATTGACAACTGTGAATCAACTTCGACAGTTAATAAAAATTAACAATAAATAGTGGATGACAAGGCTTGAGTTTAAATTTTAGTAGTATTTACGATATAAGTTACCTTCCACATGCTAAATAAATTCCTAATTTTCACTAAAAGTTAATTGTAGTAAACATAATTAATATAAATATGGTATATTATGTTGATGTCCTACTTCATAGTGGTGCTATTTCTACTAATTTTAAGAAAAATAAAATTCTGAAAAAAATAATTGTCTAATTCTGTTCAGTAAAAAAAAAATTCAAAATTTGTAATTTTTCTAAAAGAGAGAATCTTTAATTTTATTGTACTTTAAGTTAGTGGAAATGTACACAGCACCACTGTTAAGTAAGCCATCCATATATTCTATAATTCATACTTCCACTGAACCACATAAGACCACGATGATATGTTATTAATATTCAAAAGAATGTAAGTAGTTTCAGAAGAAAAAAACAAAATAAGAATGAAGTTAGATTAAAAATAATATTCTGGTCAGAGGAGAGCCAGAGATCTTTATTTTAAATTTTTGATTAAAGAGGTTTTAATACGAGAAACAGACATTTGAAATACAATTAAAAATTATGATTCTTAAAAATCTATGTTTTTGATTATTCACCTGAAAGATGATTTAAAATGGCCTATGGTTACAACTCAGAATAAAATATTATAATTTTACCTTTGTTTACGCATTAATGAGGCTTATTATTCGCCCATAGTTAAATTTAATTTATATGATTCGCAAAACTGCAATAATCTGCAGACATAACATTTTGCTTCTCCACTAGTTTATCTTCTGATTAAAGATAGTTCTCAAATAAAAATTTAATTCAAATTTCCTTCTAACGACTTATATCGATACTATCATATCGATTATAGTCATAACATATTTAGTGTGTTATATAACAATTTATTTACAGGTAAATTATTAATCAAATATTATTAGTTTTACTCTATATGAATATTTTTGTATTAATACATACATTGTTTTACAGAATTCTTGGTCAGAAGCTTATTTTCGACTTTGTTTATGTGCGTGCTAGAGTTGTTTGTAAACTTCTTAACCGTTAGGTTTTGGATGGCGTTTCTAAGCGTCGCTTGAAATATTTTTACTGATTTACGTTTATGTAAGTACTCTTTTGGCTGTATATAATTTCTATGTATACAAAAAAATATTTTTTAATACCATCATCCCTTTTTTACTAACATTCCTCATCATTGTTAGGTTATCCGAATTAATTTACCTGCAAAATTGTTTTCATAACCTTTAAAATCTACAAGCGTCCACTTTTTTCTATTATTGTATCAAGAATTCGTGTTGCTATTTTTGTCTTCTGCCATCTGCCGCTTTAATTTTAACTGGGCACATGTTTCTCTCAGTTTGCATTGGTCGTGATTTAAAATTTTTTTTTAGCCTAGCAAATTTAAACCTATTTTATGTTGTTAGTCTTAGTTAGTTATTCCCACTGAGAATTGTGTTGCTGTTGGTATCAATCTGTTAAGTGTGTATATTGATTATTATTGACAATTTATTGTAATGTTTGATTTTTCTTATAGTTTACAGATAGCATGGACCGGCCAGCCAGATCACTTCGACGATTGCCAGCAAGATCTGCTAAATCTGCTGAGCGGAGTTTATCTAAAGGCAGAACTGCCAAAGATTTAGATACACCCCAACCTAGAATTTCTTCTCCTCGTTTTGCAAGGAGGACTTTAAAGGATTCTGAGCAAGAGACAATCATAAAAAATGCTACTCCACCAAGGAAGAGGTCCAGGTCCAGATCAAATGCAAGAAAACGTCAAGAGGTGGTGAAAGATGTGAAGGAAGTTAATGATAAGGATGTTATTGAAAAATTTAATTCCCGATCATCTAAGACCACATCCGCTGCTCCTGTTGCAAAGTTAGTTTCGAAACTTAAAGAGGGGATTGAACGTAAGTATCGACCTAGTTGATATTAAAGAAGTGCTTTATTTTATTTCCGGCTTTCTGTTCATAAGAATAAATTATTTACTATCAAGTTAAGCTATCTGCTTCAATTTGTTATTAATTTAAAAGATGATTCAAGTTTCTTGTTGCCTAAAGTATTGGTTTCTTAGCATAGAATATCAGAAGTAGTATGCTCTTTTTGGAAGCAATAAAAGCAATTAGTTACTATATTGTTTTCTGAAACTAGAATGTTTCAGTCATATTTTGAGTCTAGTCTCATGACATGACCACTGGAAGTCAATCAAATATTTTGTTTTGTCTTTAGAGGCTAGGCTTTGTTAGTTATTGTGTTGATTCTCATTAGTCTGGCCATCATAGGGTTTTTCTAAGAAAAATATTTTTTTCAATGGTCCTTTATGCTTTTTGGGTTGCTGAATCTGAGTTTTAGTTTTGCCACCTTTTCAGTTACCAGCTTCACAACAAATTTACAGAAAAACTCAGTATAATTTGAATAGTTTTCATATTTGTTCACTTACAACTAGAAAACTGCATTTTCAAACATAAACGCCCAATGAGAAGTAGGCAGTTTTCCTGTAAAAGTGTATACTACAATTTATTGTCGGCTAATTCGCAACTTACACTAGAGCGTGCTATGAAAGTATTACAAGTATCAAAGGTTAATAGTGTTTTTTGTCTACAATTCTTCATGATTTATAGAGGTGCTAAACTCGAATTTTAGATTTGCCATCTTGCGAGCTGCTGACTTGACAATAGTTAAATAGTAAAGAAAGGCAAAATTTTGGATTTTTTAAAAATTTTTACTTACAACTAGGGAAGTTAGCATTTCTTATAGATTAAAATTTTATTTAAAATAAAACAGACTTTTTCTATATGTGTATATTTCATTTGATTTTTGGTAAACCTCAGCATTGTGGTTCTTGGAGAAAAATTAAAAAAAATAATTTTTTTAAAAATCTTAAACCTAGGGTTCAACATAATTCAGATGGTTTTTGCCATACTCTTTTAAGGCCATCTGGCCTGTTAAGGGTAACTTTTGTCTTGTCAGTGATTCCATTGCTCTTTATTTTTATGAGTGATCTCCTCCAGCAAATCTTAATCTCTGTCCTATGGTGTTATCCAAAAATACAGGGACTTTCGTTTATCTTTATGAGCGTAATTTTGATTATCTCAGGCTTCTGACTGTTGGTTTTGAAATTGGTACTCCCCGAATACTAGCTATCAAGTTTCTAATTTAAGAAAGCTGTTGAGTTGAGGCTCTTGTGTAATCCATAAGTGTGATGGGTGAATAATAGTCAACCTGACTTTGCTTGTCTTGACTCTCAGTCTTTCTGTACTATGTTTTGCGATTGGAGATATTGTTGAGTAATGAAAATTAAGGCAATTGTCGATGTAATTCCAAGGTTCTTTGTGAAGAGTAAATGTTCTTACTGAATAATCATGGTTTAAATGGCTTTGAGGTCAGGGAAGTGAAACAGCATCATTCGTTGTTTACCAGCAATAGTCAACATTTTGATGTAAAAAGGTGTTAAATACTTAGTTACTTGTTATAATGCAATGTTAGCTTCTTTTTGGAACTATTTTTTTAATAATTTGTAAATATTAACTATCTTTATTTTCTTATCTAAATTTTAATAAATTAATGGTTATGGCCTTGTTTGTCTGTGCAGATGTACGGAACTCGGTGAGTCCTGAGGTTGAGGAAGTTGTGCGCAGGAGTCTTTCTAGATTTGAAGAGGTTAAAACTGAAGTAGTCAGCAACATTGTGACAAGAAGAGCATCTTCACGTCAGAGTAGAGCATCTTCCGCATCTGTTGTCATCAATAGCTTGTCAAATATTGCCTCATCCCAGGGTAAAATTGAGGAGGTAGTCCATCATAGCTTCACTTTCATTCAACTTTTCCTATCATAATATTCACCACTAATCTAAGAGAATAATTTATTAAAATGAAATTAATTAATGTAATTATATTATTAAGGTGCAAAGATAAATTATAATTTATTTTATACTATTTACTTCTAAATGAATCCTTCTTGCTTTTAGCATGGGCAATGCTATACTTTGTTTTTGAATAAAATACTGTGGTTGTCACAAAAATTGCATTGAATTAAGCATCTTATTTTCAAAGTAATACTTTGAAATCATAGCTTTTCTCTGTAAAATTTATTTTTAACGGTGAATGAACTTTTTCAAATTCTGAATGGTGATACTGCCATTGCTGTGAAAATGACGTCTAAATCATTTAATACTTCTAATTAACAAGTTATTATTTGCTTTTCTTCTCTAAGTGGTGTCTTGCCTTAACTGATTTATTAGCAATCAAGATTGGTTCTCATCTGGTATATATATATATATATTTATATTTTTTTTTATTACTTTCTTTTTAAATAGTGGAACAGTTTGTCAAACAAATATGTAGTCTCCACCATGTTCACTTATGCTGAATTTTTAATCGTGAAATAATAGCGACTTTAATTTTCTGACTGAGGATAGTAACAATTCCTGTTATTTTATTTGAATGTCATTTAAGCTGTTAAAATTTAAAAAAGTAAATAATGCAGAAGTGACTAAGAATCTGGGAGCTTCAGCAACTACCATGTTCCTAAAAAAAAAGAAAAAAAGTTAATATGGATTATAAAATTACTTTATGATCATTAAACAGTGCTAATATATTATAATGCACTGCATGGACTGTTTATAAAATAAGAGTGAAAAATATAGCTTACATATCAGCAACCTGCAACATGTCTTCAATGGCGTCATTGGGGGTTCCTGACTTCTATCTCCATGTATTTTGGTATACACCTTTGTTTGAGGAAATACTCAATATTAGATCTCACTTCCATAGCAAATTATCTTTATAATTCTATTATTTAGTATTATTAGGAAACTTTTTTTTTTTATCAAAATAAGATAAACATTTGTCATCTTTCTTTCTGCTGGTGAGGATTCTATTGATAATTGCTTTGTTTCTTCAGAAAGTGAATATGGAGAACTACAATTTAAGTTAACTCATCATTAAGGTGCAATTAATACTTTTAGAGTAATTAAATTTTTATTATGGCTTTAGATAAATCCTAGCTATTAACTTCTACTCATTGTAGAGATAATAAATTTATTCATTTTTATTGTCAGTGAAGATAAGACACAATCTTATTTTGTTTAGTTAAAACACTGTTATTTGAATATAATATTTCACTAAAATAATGTATTACTTGTTTATGGAGAGTGACCTATTTTTGAGGTATGAGAATATATCAAAAGAATTATTGGAGACTAATGTTCATTCTGATGGAAATGATGAGTCAGCAATTGGCTGAATGTTTTCCTTGTATTGAATATTACTGTAGTTATAATACAAAGGTGTCATTGATCAGATTTACATCAGTTTCAGAACAAGGTTATGATCTTTATATTCATTTGATGTCGTATATTTTGATAGTGTAGGGAATGTTAAAAAGAAGCAATTATTCCAGTAATTAATGATATAATTTTCCGAATCTGTACTTTTTATTGATAAGCTTAATTTAATTAATAAAGGTCTGTTCAGGTTTACAATTGGATGATTCTTCAGTTTTATTGAATTTAATACTGGAATACATACAATATTTATATTTAAAAAATTCACCTTTTATGTCATTCTATTATATTAAATTAATTATTGTATTTTGTTTTCATTAAAAAATTAACTTCTGCATGCCAAGTAGTTAATAGATGCTAATAGACATTTTGTTTACAGGAGATCATTGTAAGCGAAGAGCAAAATATTTTGACTAATCACATTGGTACTCAAAAGAAGGAAAAGTCTCCTGTGCCTCGGGATGCCAAGAAAGTTAATTACCTCAAAGTTTTTGGACTTTTTCTCCTGGGAACTGCTTTATGTGCTCTTGTAATCGTGTCCCATTTCATCTGTTCTAAGGTTTGGCTCTGTTTTCTTCATATCTATGCCACATTTTAGATTAGAAATTTGATTTTTTTTTTATGGCAGTTAAGAAAACTAGCAATAATTTAATAAGTTTCATTTAGATTTAATTTTATTTTCCTTAATGTTTTATTTATTGATACAAACAATACTTCATTTTGGTTTATTATTTTCAATAATGAACCTTAAAAAAAAAAATAGAACATGATTTAGGCCATCTGGCTGTATACTATATTGGTTTCTACACATTTGAATAATAAGTTCTCAGATATACTAGTGCAAAATCTGCTTCAATGATTTTGATCAAACCTGTCTTTAGTCTTCTTTAAAAGCTTCAAATTTTTGTATTTAGAATAAATTTTTTAGAGAGCAGGAAAAAAGTTATGAAGAAAAGAAAACTTTATTTGTGCATAATTAAAAAATATACATGTAATGGTGAGTTACATATACGCTTAAAAAGTAACTAAATTCCGTATAGACCAAAAAGTAATATCAAAATCGGACCAGGTTTAGCAGAAATTTCGCTCATCAAACTTTATAACCCACTAGTGTTTTGCATTGATTTTCATAGAAAAAAGTAAACTTTTTATTAGTTTTTCGGATAATTAAAAAATTATACATTTTCAGAAATATTCTAGATGGCCATTAGAAAGATCATTTAATTCTCAAGTTGGCTAATCTGGAAAAAGAAAAACAATATTGCACCAATGTTAGTGAAGATATAACAAATAACATTTGTATTGGACTTTACACATTAAGTGGTAGGAGAATTGGTTTTGAGTGATATTTGGTATTTTGAACCAAAGTCACAGGTCACTCAAGATTGACGCCCTCTAATTTACCAATTTTTTTTTTTTTAGAATTAGCATAATGATTCTATAACACTTTTTTATTGTTTGTTAGTTACTTTTATTATTAAAAAAAATATTTGGAATTAAATATTAAACCATTCAGAAGAATTTGCAGTATTTTATTTAATATACTTCATTAGGACTTTGTTTTATTATTGTAAATTAATCTGTGTAATGCCTGACTTTATAATTTTCTTTCACTAAACTATAGAAGTAAAATAGTACTACAAACAAAGCTGCAAAGTGGGTTATACGTAAGCTCTTAGTATAATGTGTATAATTTTTTTATAATTTCCTGAGATGATAAAAGATCAGGTAGTTTTTGAATGTTTGTTCTTCTTTCATAGGATGATTGCCAACTGTCCCAATCGAACCTGCCCAAAGCCTTGGATTACAGTCAGTACTTTGACTCGTACATTTGGCCTGTGTATTCTCTTTCTTTGCTATTGTTGTTTGCTGGCTGTCGGTTTACTTCTCTCCGACAGAGGAGACCTCAACATTTTTCTGTATTTGGTGAGTACACATATTGTTAACAGAACTGTGATTGTTAAGGGTTGATAGTGAATGTAAAGAGTTAAGAGTAAACACTCTTAACCATCACTAAATTAACCAGCAAGCTTCCTTTTCCATTTCAATATTATAAATCTACGCTATTGATGAACAGATAGTTGACCATGAATTATATATCTGAATCACTCATTACTCTCAAATTTGTGACTTGAGTTCCTTATTAGGAGGAATTCAGGGTGACAAGATAAAAAATCAGCCTACTAGAAAAGTGCTCATACTACCATGCTGAAGTACTACCAGCTTAGCTCTTTACTTCCTCGTAAATTCAGGCTCTTGAAACAGGAAATATCCCACAGATAGCAATCCATATGTGATAAAAGCTCTCTTATGTAAATTTTAGTTTGCAGCAGAGAACAGTAGCTGCAGATCAGATACTATCCTCCTGTAAAAATATCTTGTGAATAAAACAGTAACTGGTTTACTGTTATCTATTTCTTATCCTGCTGAATTATCAGTACATGAAATATTGGTATTCTATTATATTTTTAATTTCTCCTAATAAATATAATATTTTTCTTTCTTTGCTTTTTATGATTTTCAAGAGCATTAATGAAGTGACCTAAAACAATTTTGTGAAAACAAAAAAAATACTTTTTTTAAAAAAAAAAAAAAAAAACAAGTTTTCTTCTTTCCCCTTCTCTCATTGTTAGTTCTCAACATCGATTGTAGCACTACGGTTTTGAGTTTTTTCCTATGATTTCCTATATAA
>NW_027113417.1:160268-183097 GCF_000696795.3 Halyomorpha halys
TTATGGTTAGCTAATATATATATATTTTATTCAGTTTCATCAACAAAACATAGTGCATTGTTCATTTGTGAAAAAAAAAAATGCAATTATTATTGTAGTAGTCCATATTAATTGACACTTTTTGTCATTAAAAATTGTTTTTAACTCGACTACTTGATTAATTGGTAAAGTTATGACTTGATAATATGGTATGTTTTAAAGTAATCTTTAATTTGTTCATTTCAGGTGGTATTGTTGCAGTTCTGGTCTTAGGTTTGATTTGGGCTAGCCACCAATATTTAGGAGCCTTACGATTGTTGACGATCCCACCACTCATAGGTGCAATTATCATCCATACACTGGTTCTTGTCTCTTATGCTGGTAACTCCAGCACTGTGGGTAGTAAAGTGCATCTAGAGACGCTTGTTCACATGGCTTCCTCTATATTATTGGTGAGAAATTTTGTAATATTGCACTTATAAATATATTGTTTTACTTTTAATTTATTAGAAATTTTATTTATATTGAAATGAAGCCAATTTTGTATGGCAATTTTTACACCTATCAATTTATACCGGTAGTTTCTGTTCTACATCATTTCGTAGTTATGTCACTAACTATTTTGTACTAGAAACCATTTTACATCAGAGCAAATCCCAAGTTACTTTGACATAAAAGATCAAAAGAAACATTGGTCCAAAATAAATATGAAAATCGAAAAATAAATTTTATATTTTCAAAAGTTAATACATTTGAAATAATTCTTAGATAAGTAGAAAATAATAAACAGTAGTAACACAAAAAAAATTAACTTCTCTCTGGTAGGGAAGTGGTCAAATCATGACTATACATGTTTGTAAGCAGTACATGTAATTATTACTGTATGTGCGTGCCTGTAAGCAGGACTCATCCTATGTCTAATTCAATTTAATTCACTACGAAACGGAACCTGATGTAAGTTCGAGGACTGCCTTTATCTACTAAGAGTATTAGAGTTTATTGTTGGTTTTTCTTCTCATTTGTATGTTTTGTTTTTAGATTCTGTTGAGCGCATTCATTTGTGCCATAGAGTACTCTCGGACAACACCTAATTTGGCAGTATTAATCTTGGGTGGTCTTGAGGCATCAATTGGCTTGGATAATCTGCTGCTACCTCCTCTTTCACTTGGTCTGGGGCCCATTGGTATCTTATGGTTGTCTCTCCGTCCCTTTATCCTAGTATTGCCTCAGACCTACATTTCTGCTAACAAGTAAGTCACCTTATGAATCACTTTTGAAGCTTATTTCAATTCCCTTTCTATGGTATAGTAAATATCAGTTTATAAATTTGTTTTTTGTTTGTACTCTATTCCATGAGTTCCACCCGAAAATTAGTTATATTCACATTCGTTACTTAAATGTGGTTGAGACAATAAAAACTAGCAAGACAACACAAATACTAAATAGTATTAAAACAGAAAATGTAATTAGAAAAACAGTGATGAAAATATATATGTGTGAACTGGATGTGGATATGGCCTTCGATAAACTTTGCTCAGGAAAAGCAATAGGGACCTGAAATAATAGGTGCTGCAATTTTAAAGAATGCCAGAAGAGCCCCAATCAGTCCTTTAACTACTTGCTAAAACAAATTCTTACAAGAAGGCATCTTAGCTCGAATTTGGAAGGAGGCTGAAATAGTCGCAATTCTAAAACCTGGGATAGCAGAAGTTATTGCTAAATCATATTACCCAATATATTTCTTAAACCTGATGGTTACAGTTCTGGATAGCCTCATGGTGCTGCACCTAAACGAAGTAATGGACCAACTCTCCAAATCAGTTTGAGGGACGAAGGGAATTATCAATTACAAATGTAATCAATCAACTCCTAACTGTGACAAAAGACTCCCCTTCTAAATGTTTTGTCCTTTTTTTATTATGTTGTTGGAGCTTTTGCAGTATGTGGTGGCTTGGAATAAAGGAAGAACTAAGGGGAGGGAGAGTGAGAGTTTTTGCATATTAAAAGAGTTTACTGAAGTTTTCATCTATTTTCTGCTTATACTTTAAAGGGGAACTCTGAAAATTACAAAATTTTTGGTTTTATTAAGTTTTTTTGAGTGTTTGGCATTTATAAGTTAAATTAAATGATCTCTATCAATTAGACTTTTTTCAAGGAAGAAGTGAGAATACAAAGAACGACCACTTGATAAAAAATGTTATAGATTTTTAAATCCTATTTATTTATTTATTAAAGTATGTTATATGTATATGTTTATGTTATGCAAATAATTTAGTTGTATGTGCTATTGAATCAAATCTTGAACCAGGCACTTGCACAACTGTTTTCAGTAAACATTGATTATTCTTTTAATTCTGCTGGCAAAGCAATAACCAATTTATTTGAATCAAATGATTTAAAATTAAAAACTCATATTGTAATGTAATCATGTAATTAAAATGTAAAGAATTGACTTAATTGAAGTACAAAAGTTTTGATTTATAAATAATTGACAACAAAATTGAAAGAATTAAAATAATAAATGCAATTGTAGTAGGATAATCCAGGTGGTGGTCAATAAAGGTATCAAAATAGTAAAAGAGAACTATTTATTGTCCAACGTTTCGCCCCACTTTGCAGGGCTGTAAGAATGAAGTTCTGCGACCTACTTAAACAAAATAAGAAAACAATTATTCTATTACTCTGACAGACTTATAACCATCATTCACTTGACCCTTCAATTTTAAATGTGAACATCAGATCACATTCTCATAAGTAATATTTCTCTAGTCCTGAGGAAACTAGATTGAAATCATCTTTATCTACCATCCACAAGGTAGATATGTGCCGTCACTTGACACTGTCATGAATTCAGTTCTGAGCTGACTATCGAATTTATGTGGATAGAAGAGATGAAATATTAAAAATATATTTCTTTATTCCTTTATACACTTTAATAATTCAATTTTGTCCAGAATGATATTTATCCCCTTTATCCTCTTTGTGCTTCAATTCACTTCTGAATGCATTATTTTCTTCGATTTTTACTCTGTGTTTGTTTGATTCCTTTCTTTAAAAACTTACATTAGTATTGACATAATTACAGTTTATTAATATAAAATTGTAAACATGTGTTTAAAACTAATAGACCACTTCTTAAAGGATTTCTAGAACAGTTAAATAAGTTTGCTTCTTTATATATATTTTTTCCTACTTCTATTTTTTTTTTTCAGCTACTTTATAATTTTATTTATTTTTTTTTTTTTAGGGTTGCCCTTGGAACATATACTATGATTGGGATAGTGTCTTTGCATGTTATCAGTTATGTTTTCTATAGATATAGCTCGACTTTAAAGAACTTCTTTCTTCGAGATCCGTACTCCTCGCAATTTTCAAGTGAGTATTAAATTCTTGTAGTGAATGTTTTATTTAGCAGAATGTAGAATGTATTTAATTTTTTATGTAAACGTTTTTAAATTATTTGTATGGATTATTCTATCAAAAGGGGCATTTTGTGTTGAATCCAACTTCTCTGGTGCCGCTCACAACATTGTTTTATGCGTATCAATGTTTAATTATATAATACAAGTCAAAGGCCTACTATTTCATTAATGTTTTAAACTTGATATCGCTTAACATAATTGTTTTTAAAAATCATAAACCCCCAATTTCCATTCCTATGGCCTGTCAAAAATTGTATGTTTTTAAACTTTCAACAGCCTGTGTAAGGATATTGAACAAGAAAATGTAAGATCATATATGTACCAGTTTTAAACAATTGTGAGGTTAGGAAAAAAAAGTCCTCTAATAGAAATTACTTATAATTTTGGTCTCATTATACCACAGTTTCACAATCTGATTGTTATTTCTTATAACAAGGAAGCTTGAACCACCAAAATTATAGAGAATCCAAAGTTATGATTTTCATCCAGAATCTTATCCTTGTAAGTTCTTTACTGTTTTTAGCCTAGTAACACTGCTCATTCCATTCTATCGAGTTTCATTGATTTTATTGTGATCTGCAATCAGTAATCTTAGAGCCATCTTATAGAAAATTACTTGTGCTTGATTCATTTAGGTTTCTCATTCCATTGTTGCCAAACAACACCATCTTGGATGTATGTATCAAATGTTATTATTTTATAATTTTTTAATAAGGTGTTCATAGTTGCCTGTTGATTAATATGAGGATAAGATGGTGGGCGGGAGGTGTGACCTGCTATTTAATGAAAACAAATAAATTGGTTTGAGTTTATTTACTGACAGCGCCCCCGACTATCTTCTCATATTTATCATTTTCTAATAGATGATCTTCTATTATTATTGGCATTTTTTTTCTAATTCAGGGATGACTGGGCTATCTATCGCCTATCCTCATTTCTTAGTCATTATTATTTTAACAGTCGGGAATGGAATGAATGAATACATTGAAAAAGAATGGGATTCTCTCCTGAAACCCATGAACATAACAATCACCCCTACAGCTTCCATGTTATGAGAGATCCCAAGGCTTGGGAGAAGGAGAAGGCATAATATAATTAAGAATAATTATATCATATTATGTATTTTGTTATAAAAGTATGTTTATTTAAAAATTTCTCATTCCTTAGTGTCATTAATTTTCGGTCTAATTAATACTGAGAAAATGAGAAACTTTATATGAATGAAATTTGTTGACAGCATACTAGTGAACATACTAAGAAATGATTTTGGTGAAAAACTGCCTTGTTACATTTTATTGAATCAAATTACAATTTTTAAGATACCCAGTTTTTTTTTTAATGTATATTATTCGATGTCAAATTTAAATTTTTTTAAATTAATGGGAAGTACAGAAACCCATTTGCCCCAAAATGTCAAGAACCCTCATGCAGTTTATTACAATATTACAATTATTATGGTTTGATGGTATTATTACTAGTTACAAAATATTATTGTACATTTTATAGTTCTATCTTTTGGTTTTTAGAGTTGAACATATGTGGGGACTACATCGGAGGACCATGGGGAGTGGTCAGACACCCACAGCTTATTGGTCTCCTCTTCTGTGAACTGTCGTGGGCGAGTGCTGTACTTCCTAGCCTCCTTGCACCAGTGCTGATTCTTTTAAGTGTGGTGTCTACAGTGCTTGTGGCAAGGACTGCGGACAGGCGTCTTTCTAGGACGTACAGGGCAAAGATCACTTCATCGCTCATACCCTTTATACCTGTCTGAACTAATTGCTATATGATTTATGTGGGCAGGTATTTTTAATTTAATTTTAAGAACTGCAAAGGATCTTATTTTTTTTTTTAATTTTGTACATTGTTTTTATGATGCATAATAAATACCAAAAAGAACAGTTGTCATTTGAAAAAAGAAATTATAACTCTCTTAAAATATAATATAAACATATATTTATAAAATGTTTATGAATATATTGAAGACCAGCTACTTTAGGTTTATATTAGACTTTATAATATTTACTGATCAATTGAGTGTTGTTATTATGTTATCTATTTTTAAAATAGATAAATAAAAACTGTTACTGTCGTTAGAATCAAAGGTGGGTCCTTTTTCATGTGTCATAATCAATTCAACTGCTAATAATTATAAAAACTTTTTTAATATATAAATAATTTACTTGTTTTTAAATTTATCCTGATGGTTATAAACTATTTTATTTCCTAAATCCCATATATTCATCTTGTTAGTGTAATGTTAAGTTTTTAATTACACTAAAATTATTAAGTCATAAATCCTCGATATTTATTTCACTTTACCTAATAATATGTATTATTTGTAGAGCCATTAGTCAGAAAGTTTTTCACTATATGAATCATCACAGAATTTTCTATATTTGAAATAGCTTTAATTATTTTTACTGATATTTTTTAGCATTAATTTTTATTTTTCCCAAAGCAATACCAACATTATTTATGACAAAACTGCTTGCATAAACTAATAACTGAAATAATCAACGTAACTAATCCATGACTTATAGTTTGTTAATTAATAAATATTACTGGTTTAATTATTTGAAAGATTTTAATTATTAGTTTCTAAGTTTGATTTCAATCATCTCTCTGATCCACGACATACTGAAGTACAAATATTTGTTGCGGTTGTAAATTTTATGTATATGCATTTAGTTGTTTAGTCTAATTTGTTATTGAAACAGTTTTGTTGATATACCTGGCACTGTCCATTAATTATCTCCTAATTATTTCAGCATCTTTTTATTTTATTTTTGTTACTTAGTCCTCACCTGCCATTTTTAGTACCCTGTTTTTTTCCCTTTTATTTTTTTAAGTTTTCTTCACATTTTACATTAAAAAATTATGAGAAGTATTCAAATGGATGATGATATTTTAATGAGATTAATGTCTGTCTTTTTTTAAAAAAAATTAGTAGTAGTTACTGTTTTCTTTTTTTAAGGAATTGATTCAACTTTCAAAGATTTTTTTTTTTGAAAATTGAATCCATTCTTTTACTTATACTGATTCAGAGTTCTGATTGGGAACAGTCATTTGAACTGGTGTCTATTTTCTGGATAAATTTTAATCAAATCCTTTATCATCTGGTTTTTTTGCCTTAAAACTAACCATAAACAGTTTTACATAATTTTGATTAGTTGTTATATTTTGTTATTTTAATGAAAAACTATGTTAATCTGGCCAAATGTTAACCTCATTGCTCAATTAGTATATCTTAAATAAATAGTTAAAGGTGAACTACATGGAAAGCCTTTATATATATTCTCAGAAATGATTAATGTTTGTTGGTAATTTATTGTTATCATTACGTATTTAGGAGCTCTGGTTACTGTAGGGGAATCTATCAAACTGTTCACTACAATCTGACTTTACCAACATTCAATAATTATTTTATTATATTTGGAGTATGGTGTGTATTAATTTTGTCCCCAAAATGATACCTTTCCCAGATAATTGGAATGGTGCCGTTGTAGAACTTGAAATATATTTTAGATCTCATTGTAGTATGTCTTATTGGAGTGTTTACCAGAAAAGAATTTTTATTCATTTATATAAAAATTTTAAAGATTGTTTTTTCTTGTTAAAGAACAAAACTCTATATTTATTTATTAGTGTTAATTATTTTGTATCACTGTATGATATTGATAGTATTTTAAGCAATCATCAATTTTGTGTTACTTAATGTGCGGCTCTATAACCTTTTATTATCTTACCTTTCTTTGTTGGACAAAAGACATATATTAATATAATTCAACTTGTAAGATTAACATGTAAATCCATAAAAATAATTTAAATAGTTTTTTGACACAAAATGGTTTGCAACATTTAAATATTTCTTCTGTTATGTGAAAAGTAAATGCAGTATACTTACATTGGATGTGCTTAATATGGTGCTTTGTTTTTCCCTGAATGAAGAAACTAGAGCCGCTATTCACTAAAAAATGCGAGTGGAGGTTTTTTTTTTTTTTTTTTTTTTTTTTTTTTTTTTTTTTTTTTTTTGGTTAAGATAGATGATTTATATATTATTGATATATTTAAGTTTTACGTGTGTGCTCACATTTTTATTTTTGTTGTCACACATATAGGAGTGTTTTAATAAATTAAATGTAAACAATTTGTATTTTAATCAGGAAAAGCTTTCTGATAATGTAATTAGTCTGTAAATAGTTTATAAATGATGAGGGTATCTATTTTAATACTAAATATTTTAAAGATGTTATATGAATCTTTTAGAATAATGGAATTATTCTGCCATATTTATTCATCACAAATGAATTTATTGTAAATGTACAAAATACAATAAAATTTAAATTAATGTAAATGTAGGAAGTATATTAGCCTTATAATAAAAGTGTATCTATAGTACAATCATTGGTGTTGATTTATTTACTGCAAATCTTGCTAAGTTCAGTGCTGATTGTTGGGTGCAAAAATTGTCAAAAGTTCAATCTTTATAAGTATTGTAACTATAATTGTTGATGTGAATGCTTATAATTGGTGTTAAAATTAGGAGTTAAAGGACTCCCTTCTCCTCAAATAATGTTGTTTTTAAAGTGCAAAATTATTTATTTTTCGTTAGTTTATACTATTCGATTAATCTATATAATTGTTAATAAAATTGAAAAATCCAAGTTAGTTTACTGACCTTTATTCTTGGTTTAGTATTAAAAATTGTTATATATTTATTAGAAACTGCAATTTAAAATATTCTCATCAAAATCACTGTATTATTTTCTTATTGTTTCATAACTATGATAGGTTTGAAATTTCACACTATTTCCTAAACGAATAGAAATTGTTAAGATTTTTAAATTCACTAAAATATTTTGTTTTAGCATGAGAAAATTAGAGAAAAATAAGAATGTAAAAAAAAAAAATTAAAATAAAGTTCATCAGTAATTATGGCATAATTTTCTAATTAGTTTAAAAATGATATTGATTGGTATCTAAAATAATATTTATAATCATAAGAGATAGTTGACCGTGGATGACTTATACAAGGAGAAGTTGGTTGGGGGTGCGGTCAAATAAAACACCAATAAGTTGAAGTAACTTATTTGAGTTCTAATTTGACCGCACCCCCAACCATCTGCTCGTATAAAATAATATTTATTGTAAATCTAAATCTGAATTATCTGTTTTAGGTTCGTGACATTTCAATCCTGAATTATTTGTTTATTTGCACCACCCAAACCATCGCATTGTAAATAAGTTTTAAGCATTAAATTTTTATTAGTATTTAGGATTTTACTTGCAATATATTGTTTACTTTTTAGTTTTAAATGTTTGTACAAATTGTCATTCATAAAAGACGAGATAAGATATTTTTTTTTCTTTTAATAAATTACTTAAATTAATTTGTGTTTTAATATTCTAATGCTACCTCTATTGTGAAGTCCATATGAGGCATTCGATTGTATAATATGGTACCTAACAAAATGGACACTTCTTCAATGTTTACCTTCAACAAGAAGTCCCTTACCATAACTTAATATCAATATTGTTCTCTTAAGAAAACAAATTGAATCCTAAATATTCTTTCAACAATTTATGAAATCAGCTTAACACCTTGACCATGGTTGACGACACATTGTTTAAGATTAGGCACTACAAATAAAGCGCATTATCCGCTGGTAGTAAGTCGTTCAGCTAAGGGGAACCACTAATCCAGAAAAAATTGTGCCCTACGTTTCTTTTCTTCTCAGGCTAGTTACATAAAGCTTTATTGCCTGTTAATGATTAAAATTAGAGAACAAAGTTTGGAAGTGTACTTACATACCTCCTTGTTAGTTAAAATTAAAGAAATATATGTCTTAAAATGCTTAAGTTATCCTTTATAAACATATAAATTTCACTAGCATTGAAAGCAGGTAACAAAAGAAAAACTATAACATCTTTACTAAAACACTGAGTAGTGATAGCATTTCAGTACCTTAAGCAATTATAAATAAATTTATTCTTTAATATTTTCATATCATGCTACAATGTGAAGTGATGTTTTAAACTATATAGTAGTGGGAAAAAATAAAGTTGAATAAAACTAATTGAGTCAAAGTCCGTAAAATGAGAATCACCCTTTTAGTTCTAAAGAATATACCAATACTAATGAAATTTCATTATTTATAAAATATTATTTTTAGAAACTTTAATAAAACTATAATTTAATCATTATTATTCTTTATTTATTGCTTCTCTATTGTATTTACAATTCGTCTTGAGCACAACATTTCACAACAATCTCATGAACTCTTCTCTTTCATTTTTATTTTTAATGTTATAAATCTCGCATTTTCTTTTAAGTAATTTACACTGTTGCAATTTAAATCTTTGCTCATTAACTTTTCTGCTCAAATAATCTATTTCTATTTGATCCATTATTTCTTTTGATTTCACATCATCCATGGGTACCACCTTATGCTCTATGATTTCCATATTATCTGAAACAAAAAAAAAAAGTATAATTAGTTATCTTATTCAATTATTAATATTATTTTTGACAATAAAGCCAAGGAGATCTCAATAAAAAGGACTAAGAGTAGAACCATTAGACATTGGAAAAGTGGAGGATGTAAGATTTAAATTAAACAAACCTTAAAGTTAAAAGAACACTGAAAATGTGTATATTTATTCCTTTAAATAAATAAATTATGAGGCAATATCGAGGAAATATGTATGAGCTTTTAAAAATTGGGTTGGAACAAATGCACGTCAATTTCTGAGGGAAATGAAAGAAAATCAACTTTGCAGGAAGATAGTATGGAATTTAAGAAGGTACAAAATATTACGAAACAATTTATTTATTTATTCCCACTTTGCAGGGCTGAGTCCTGGAGATTTCAGAGTAAAATAGTTTTTTAATATTTTGTACCCTTCTTGACCACAAGGGCTTCCGACAATCTATTACATATGATTAACAATTAATCTTCCGAAGCCGACTTTAGTGATATTATTTTTATTCAAAACAACTTCAGTTAGCTTTAATACATTTCTCTGAATGCTCCATTTTTTTAATCTCTAGTTTGAAGAAACTTCTTTTTTTAAAAATTAGTAAACCTCATTTTCATTTTGTAATATTTATTTACTTTCTTCTTAATTTTTTAAGTGCTCTAAATTGTCTATTTTCAGATCATGTAATTTTTTAAAAGTAAAGACATGTGATCAGAAAATTGTTACAAACGTGACTTCCCCAACATATGAAGAAACGTGATCAGAAAATTGATAATATAATATTCAGATAATTTCTGTTAGTTAAGTTTATTAATTCAAATTCGGTACATTACTAGGAATGATCAATAACTAAAAACCCTTGTTGGGTACTGAAAAAGGATACAATGAAGCTAACAGAAATAATTTAAAATAAAAATAATATCATGAACATTTGATTGATTTATTTATGTTCATATGTTCTACCCGATAAAATTTCAATTATAAATACCTAGTGTGATCACTCAAATGACTTTTCTCACAGCTTGGGCAACCACATCAATACAAAAATTGTTGGGTGAATCTTCACTATTATTTTAGCTCATTAGAAAATTAAATTACCTTTCAAACAAGCACTTGGAATATTTTCAAATTATTCAATAAACTAATAAATAAATGAAAGGGTTCTCATTAGAACCTGCACAATAAACTTTTAAAATAGGTACAAAGTTCAATTCATCAAATCTTCGTTAATAATGGTCCAATTTCACAATTTTAGTTTTATTTTGTAGAGAACTGTATATCTTTCCAATGAAGATATGTGTAATTGTCTATAAAGGCCATAGATTTTCCATATGCACAAAAACAAATTACTGGTCATAATATATTATGAAGTATATGTATCAATATATATATATATATATATGAAGCATAGGAGATCCATGAATGAAATCTTCACCTTCTCATTCCTATAGTAGGTTAATAATCTGTAAGATATCCCAACCATACCTGTTCGAGGTGGGGAACATAATAGAAATCAATCCGTAAAGACCAATAAATAAAAAGTAAAATAACACCTTTAATAAAATGCTTAATTCATTACATTAGTTAGTAGTTCATTATGAAAGATATAATATATTTAGAATCATTTTGTCAAAGAATATTTTCTACCTTTTGTCGTGGAGTTAACCTCTCTTTGGTTTTCCATATTAAGTCTTTCCACAGCATAGTTAGTTTGTTCCTCATCAATTATTACTGGAATGCCACTTATCCTCAATAACTTTTTATCAAATTCAGGAATGTCATAAATCCTTCCAAGAAGATACTGCTCACGACTTCTCTGCAAATAAATGGATAACAATAATCATATAAAATTATAAGCTAATATTTCGGTCAATCATTATAAACTAAAAATATTACATGCATACTAATGATTAAACTGTTAAAGCCTAATTATTTTTAACTAGGGAGATAAAAATTACAGTAAGCCTCTATTTTGGCAAAAATAAATTATTAGTTGGAAATAGCTCTTTACGTAGTCTCACATGTGTGGGAAACATGAATGCACTGATTGTATTACCTTCAACTATTCTAGAAGCAATTTCACAATACTGGGGAAAAAACCTAAGCAGATAAGTGATACAATACAATTTTTAGCAATAAACTACATAATTATAAATGATATTTGACATTTTAATTATGTAGGAGGTTTTAATCAATATGGCAAAGTAATTGGACAGTATTTATGATAATCCAGGCAAATGAGTGAGCATTTTTTTCTCAAATAGAATTTTGTTCAACCAACTTAAGAGTATCAATGATTTCCTCAGTTAAATTTAACAAGGTTGGTAGTTGAAATATCATAATCATGCAGTAAATGGAGAGTTGTGGAAACAAGAATTTAGATTTAGATATATTGCTAACAGTAATTAACTAATTGGCATCAGTTCTGAAGCACTACCCCAACATGGTGGATGGGTGTGAACCTGTTTCTGCACAATGTTCTATTGTTATGTGTGACAACCAAGTATTATAATTACTAGTTTAATTGAAACAAAGCTATAGACTTCAGTTTACTCTAGAGATTAATAAACTACTACTAGTACTATTAGAAAAACAAGCTCCAATGGCAGGAACTTCAAAACTCTCTTATACAGAATAGCATAATTTAGTATAGACCTGATTTCTACAGAGAAGAATCTGTTAGGGAGTTTATCTGTTATTATAATAGTAATAATAATAATAATAAAAGTAGGGATTTTAAATTCTTCAAATAATTACCAATGGAGCTTTTGTACAATTGTACCTAAGAAACATCCAAGTTGAGGTCAGAGGCCAAATCGGTACAAATAAGAATTAATTCATAACCAAACACAATGATCAACAGTTTTTCATTGGGTGCGACAGCACATCCACCCAGAGTAGTGGTTCAGAACTTGTACAAAATATCTTTAAAAATCTTCTGGAAAACCAATCACTATTAAAATCTCATAAATATAATAAAATCTCACTTAAATCCATTATATTCTCAACAGATTCCATGCAGATATCACTTTCAACTACTTAAACACTTAATATAAAAGAAAATACATAAAAATTATTATTGAATGGAATATGGTCCGGGTGCGGTAAAAAAAAAAACTCAAATAGTAGATAATTATACTATTTTATTGAGCCAACGTTTCGCCCCACGTTGCAGGGCTTCGTCAGGGCTAAAAAAGATACAAACACTATAGTTACAAAAAGAAAAAAAAAAGAAAATTGTTTTTTTCTTTTTTGTAACAATAGTGTTTGTATCTTTTTTAGCCCTGCAACATGGGGCGAAACGTTGGCTCAATAAAATAGTATAATTATCTACTATTTGAGTTTTTTTTTATCGCACCCGGACCATATTCCATTCATCGATACACACGGTCAATCAATAATCTTCCAGTATGTCACAAAAATTATTATTGAGTTGTTATATGTAAGTTGAAAGATGAAACCGGTAGGTACCTATATAAGAACTTAATATTTCACCACCAAATGAGTAAGATAACAATTACTGAGTTTCAAATTGCTAAATTTAATACTGTGATGGAACTATATAAGTATAGGGACCCTCTAATACAAAATACAAGAACTTGAAGGATCTGAATGCCTTCTGTGGTTCAACACCTAAACGATACCATAACTTTAAATCAGTTATAAAAATAAAGAGTAAATGTAGTTACCCTGGCAAGGTTTGAGAGGCGATACCACTGTTGCCTTATCCCCTTCCAATCTCTATCGGAATCAATCAATCCTCTACTAACCAACTCGGCATGTATTTCTTTCCAAACTTCTTGTTTCTGCTTGACAGCTCTGTTCCCGAAAAGTATACCCTGGTATGCAGATACCATATCCAGTAGTATTTGGTTATAAATCTCAGTTTTCATGTCCATGACACTTCAAGAGATGGCAATAACTGTGTTGCCAACTTCAGTTTAGAACAACCGCACTTCCCTTGCTTATTATCATACAAATAAATCCTCTCGACGTCGTAATTACAAGAAGTTTTTTCAATCGTAATTAATAGAGTTAACATAAATGAACATTTTTTTTTACAAATTTTTACATTAATCGATAGAGTTATATTCTTTTTTTTTTTTTTACAAGCAGCTGATCAAGAAGTCCTTTCCGCCCAGATGTCAGGTATTTTAGCCAACTGATGGCGTCTGATCAGTTTATTTTTACAGATGAGCATTGCATTTTTTAATTTTATTAATGGACACTGCAATTGGACTTTTATTTATTGAAATTATATCCATCGATACTCTTTACTCTTTTAAGCGTCTCGAATTTTTACTGTAAAAGATTTTATATATGCAGTATAATTTCTATGAAAAATATTTTTAAATATTAATTATGTATCAATGAATATTTTAAAAAATGCTTATGTTACATAGTCTTGAGAGATATTATAAATTACTAGAAAAACTTCTTAAAACAACATACATCCAAAAACGAAAAGAAAAAAAGGAATACCATTTGTCACAAAAAAATAAAAATATTAGGCAATAGTTTTAAAGGGCCATATACTGCACCCTTTTTATCGATGGTAAACAATGAAAATCCTCGTAACTCCATTTTGATAAATTTTGGAAGAATAACAAATACATATGTAAATGTTTTACAGATACAGTTCCAACCGATTTCACTACATAAAGCAAGTCTAGATATTAACAGATTAGATATATGTTGTAACTAATTTCAATTCATAGACGGATGGGATTACTAAGTCTTCATAGCCTACTATCGATAGGTTTATTATTTGAACGATTCCTCGCCATAAACACGTGTTTTTGTTCATCTTATACATTGTATGAAGAAGTATTTTGATAAACTACCATCAATGCACAAAATTACTAATTAATACAGATCCACGAGTACTTTTTGATATGTCTGGATGATTTACAAAAATAAAAATCAATATATCTAATTGCAATTGATGGTGTTTGCCTGTAAAATAAAAGCAGAATTTGGTGGAATTTTCCTCAAAAATAATGGAATTTCACACTTATTCACCAGAAGTTGAAGTTTTTAAATTATTGATGTGAATGTAAATTTTCCTTGAGGATGCCCAAAACGTTAAACTTTTGAAGAAATAAAGAGTGTTTTGTGACTTAAATTGGATACAATTTAATTTATTTAAACAAACTTCTGTGTAATGTTCATGTTGATATCAAAGAATAAAATTATTTTAGTAATGTGAAAGATGTTTTGCCCCAATAACGGCTAGTCAACTATGACTAAGGCACAGCAAGACCTCTTCAGATTACTCTATTGCTTGAGCAAGCATAACTTGATAACAGTGATCTAGTTGAAGCTATAAAAAATGAGACAGAGCTATTAATAATACCAAAAACCTTAGTTCAACTTCCTGATGTTTTTATTTAAAAAACAACTGTCAATCATGAATGTTAAACAGAAAAGTTCCTATAGTGTCTTTTGAGTAAAAGTTAGACATAGTGAAAAGACACTAACATTTCATTTTTAATAGCCTTTAAAATCTTAAGATTTTGGAGAATTATCATAAATTAAAGAAACCAATTGTTACTACATTTTATCAATATAAGACTCACCTTACATGGCCAATTTTATTGAGTTTCAGTAGTATTGCCACAATATACTACAACAGTCCATGTTTTGACCTAATTCGACAAAGAATTTAAAAATCGGCTGTGTGGTTCGCAATAACAACCGCCCGATGAGCAGGTTGTGTTAATTAACTAATTAATTAACCGCCTTTGGCTTCGCCGTAGTCGGATTAAAATTAAATATTAATTCTTTGAAAAAATGTTACGGCCTAGGTAAGATATGAAATAACAGATCGATACTAATTAAATTAAATTAGAATATTATAAAAATGGACTTAATGCAAGTTAGGTACTAATTGTGTACAAAGGGCTACAGATTGACCGTTGACCGTTCTAGAGAGAAGATGTTTAAGGAAGCTACCCCGTTATTGAATCAACTCAGGGAAAGGAACAAAAAACCTAAATTCCGCAGTTGAAAAATTGTGATCGATAACAAGGAGTAATCTGGGATCGGAGCATTACCACATGGTGGAGATGAACAAACAGTGAACTGCTTGCAGAGACTGGTCAGTCAGTATCTTATGGTATGAATGCAAGAAGGTTAAGATGGAAGGACATGTGACGCGAAGCAACCCATCAGAACACCTATACGCTACAATGAATGGCGGTATAATTGGCAAGAAACCACGTGGGAGGCCAAAAACCAGATGTCTATGTAGAATCGGCAAAGATACAAAAGAGCTGCATGCAGCAAACTTGAAAGAAGTAGCCCAAGGGAAGAAACCCTTGAGAAGGCTGGTCCGGGCGACCAAAGATCTACAAGGTCTGTAGAGTAAACAAAAAAAAACCTCTTTCTTAATAAAGTTTTTTTGTTTGCTAATTACCAAGAAAAGATGATATTAATTACTTTATTTCATTGCACTTTAGTAAAAACTAGGGGTAATTTTTGCACAAACATAATTTAATACAATGACATTTCATAATGTTTAGTAACCTTTTTTTTTTTGTTATAACCTTCTAAAAACAAAATAGCCAAATAAATAAGGTTGTTAAACTGTTATTTCTTCAAATTAGATTTGACTATAGTTTACTTAATACATGTTTTCCAAAGTTAACCCAATAAAATTAGTGTATGAAAATGCATTTTTAAAATAAATTAATTTGCTCTCACGGATATGAAGTTTCTTTAACGATTATAGAAAAGTACATATTCATTTATCTACAAACGTAGATACACAAGCTTTTTATTACATATATAAATAAGTAAACTAAATACGTAGTCTTGTTCTTATATAAGCTAAACCTGGATTCGTCGTAAAAGTTTTCATTTTTTTTTTTTTTACTCTATGTCTTTAGGTTTTGGTTCACCATCATCGAAGAATGAATTCTGTCCAGATTAGGAATATCACAACCACTGCCGTGGGCTTGTCAGATTTTTGTAAAGAGTTGTGTGAATCCGCATAATATAGAGGTCACAACAGCAGATATTTTTAATGCTCTCTACACGACTATCATAGAAAGGTTATTATCGTATGTATTATCATACGATCAACCACTTAACAGTATCCACAAGCACAACTGTAAAACTTATAAATGAAAAAAAAAATAAATAAATAAAAATGTGGGAAGTGGGAAATACGCCTGAACGTTCCAGGGCTCGGAGAACAAAATTGATATGTTATCTTCCCGAATATTATGGTATGAACAAAGTTGAAAAACATACATCATTCTTAACTCAATAGCCACTTTAACTACGGAAGGAGTTAATAAGAGCAAGATAAATAAATATAATATTGTCGACCAAACGATAATAAACCACTGTCAAACCCCACTAACAAACCGAAAGGGAGACAGAAATGTTTAAAAAACTAACTTTACCACATATTGAGTTCTGTCTTTTTATGTATGGTGATATACTATCTCTTTGAGAAAATGAGCTATTGTTGTATATAAAATTTTATATATATAACTGTTAAATAAAATATGATCAAACTGTTTTGGAACTACGCAATTCCACATTTTTTGTGACAATATTCTTTCCATTTAGAAATGAAGATTAGATGTTTAAAACTGGCTTAAGAGAGTTTGTTTGGGCTCTTCAATACACTAAGCAAGAAGTTACAAACAAGGTGTCGTTCAAAACCTAACCTCTAATATAAAAATAGTATCAATGATGTGTAAACATAAATAATTATGAGAGATAGTTGACATAAATAGTAAAGGAAATTACCCTGGCAAGATAAGTGAGATAGTACCACTGCCTCCTTGTCCATTTCCAATCTCTGGTAAAACAAACTAATTTTTGGCTGACCATTTTTGCATGTATTGCTCTCCAAACAATTTGTTTATGTTTGATGTGATCGGCATATCTGTTATTGAAGAGTACATGTTTGTAGGTCGACACTAGATCCAGGAATTCATTTTTAATGACTTCAAGTCTCTTGTCCATGGGTCGGAAAGAAATTGTACACATTCGTTGAGAACTACAGTTTTGAGCAACCTTACTTCCCTAGCTTTCTTCTTATAACCTCATTGATGCATCCTCTTGGTCTCGTGATTATGTTTATGTTTATAATCAAATTTTACCAATTTGAATTATTTAAATTAAACTTAGGTTAAAATTAAACTTAATTTTTTAAATATAGTTAAGTAATTAACAGAATTAAATATTATATATTTTTTTACCAGCTGCTAATCAAGGATTAATTTCTCTAGGGTTGCTATGGGTTTTTAGTCCAATAGCGATTAATCGATCAATTTTTATTGATTGACTTCCTGATGCAGTTGAACTGACATTAATTAAACTTACTCTTTACATACATCTAAAAGTATGAAAAACTTTCAGTATATTGAAATTTAACAGCCTTTTCTTTACACACTTATTTTTTATAATATTCTATCGTTAAAAATGTTTACAACTTATTTGAGGTTATAGGAATTTTTAAGGTGTATAGAAATTTAAACCAACACTAGAAACACATAATGCATCTCTCTAGTTATAATATAATTCAATCGACGAAACATGAAAATATTGCCATCGCGTAATGGGGGCTGCAAAATTTCCCAATAAATAATAATATATTGTAACAATTTGAACCATTTCATTTCATGACTTTTTTATTTTTAACCTGTACAATACAGGATGAATATACTTTTCCTAACCAAAAGGTTGTTTAGACTTACTAAAAAGACAAAAATATATCTTTTAAATTGAAACACCTAAATAAAGGGGGGATAAAATATTCCTTCTGCTGAGGCGCTGACACTCGCGCAGGAAGTTTATATTTATTGTTTTGTTTTTTAAACGAATCCCGGTTTTTGTTGGACAAGAATCAACATTGTGCGAATATATTTAAGCAAATATCATGAAAACTGTCATTCCTAATCCTCATTTAAAAGCTAATAGATGTCTGTACGTCGCTCGTAGTTTCAAATAAATGTTACTTTTTAAAAAAAACTGAATCTTCGGAAATATTAAATGTAAACAGTTCTATTAGGGCTCATATTTTAGAAAATTTACTCTACTTTAGTGCTGCTGCTAGTTTTAACGAATGGAGCTCCAAATGAAAAATGAAGGAACCATTTAGGTTTTCTGGAATAAAATGAACTTCGGGGGGGGGGGGGGAAGGGGCATGCACCTTAAATACTACAGCATTTACTTTTTAATAACATTTACTGTTTTTCTTGTATAGTCTAGGTGAAAATTGAACCTTTCTGTAATAGAAAATAACGAGCCAAATTTTTCTTTATTTAAAATAATTCCAAAATGAATTTTTTTCCAGCCTCCATTTTTTATTCCCCGTTGGCAGAGTTGTCAATTTCGATTCTTATATTTTTTACGTTGAAGTAACCAAAATCAGAGCTGAAATAAATTTTATTCTTCTCTTTGGTTCTAGGACTATCAGCCTCTCTCCCTTCCATCCCCCTCTCCCCCCACTGATCTTATATAATAAACGTAATTGGTAAATATAGAAATACATGACTAAAAATCTTCGATTGTCTTTCCAATCATTCTTGATGGAATGATGGTTCCCACGCTGAGAAACGAATTTAACTGCGGGATTCCCCGTCTGTAATGTTAATGAAATATATATAAATTCAAAGACGAATAAAATAGTCTGTTTTAGGAAATCATGTGAAATATTTTCCCATAACTGTTTTTTTTTAAAAGCACATTGTATTGAACTGCTGTGAACATACACCCCACTACAGTACAACCCCACTCCACCAGCGGGCGACGATAGTCGAACTAACTACGATAAGACAGTTTGGTTCCCGCCCTGCGATGGGATTGAGTTCGACTCTCGCTAGGAGAAATCTCCACGTAATACCTACCCTTGTCTGCCTCATTACGCCACTCACATTTGTAGCTACGTGAGTATTTTTACAGTTTTACCTTTGAAATTACTTAGGAAAAATTACGTTCTTATTAAGAATTTAAAGTTTGTATCATTTGTAAGATTTAAATTTGAATATTCAATAAAATTATATTTGTATGCTGCAGTGATACCCAACCTTATTATGGCGGCGGTACCCTTTTAGTAGGAAAATGGCGAAACCCGTTTGGTAGAAGTAGTAACTCCAAATAGAGTGTCAAATTCGTATTTTCAGCAAATCCAGTAAAGGCTAAGGTTATCTAGGTAATCTAAAGGTTATCTAAATGCCTGTGAAAAATTGAAGAAAATCTGATACAATAAAATTCAAAACTGTATTAAGTTGACCTGTAATGACCCTTTTCTAAATTAATTCGCGGTACCCCTGTACGGAACACTAGAACCCCAAATGGGATCCCATGAGCCTACAATATCCAATACACTATTCACGTTCTTCAATATACATGAAGTCATTTTTCCTATGACCTCAATATTTTCCTAATCATTGAACCACTTTTGCTTCCGTTGTTTAGTAATGTAAGTAGTCACGGTTGTTAATAGAATTATTTAGCTATCTTTGTTGAAATTTAAACTTACGAATTGTATTTTATATTAAAATTTGAAATATCTATAGGAGTGGAAATATGACTGATCCATCTCTGACTCAGAACACTCAATTTGAAGTAGTCTGAGGGAGCGGGTTTCCAAATATTAGTGATGACACACATTGATTAAATAAAATTCAATAACAGCACAATTTTGTTCATAACAACTATAATTAAAAATTCAAATAGTATATAATAAGATGTATTTAGAAAAAAACAGATACATATTATTCCGTCCTGTGCAGTCATAAGTTACAACATACCCTATTACTGTTACGTTATTACTGTTTTGATTGGACCACAGCTGTAAATATCTGCTCACTGAAGATATAATCAAAACTTCCATGGATCCTTTTCAAATTAAGCCCGGGCCTAATGTCGTATGGGTACGGATCTGTTTATGGCATTAGAGACTCGCCGTTTAGTACATAGGTACAAAAAAAAAATATATATCCTTGAACCATACCGCAATAAATACCTTCATAAATCTGAGAGTACGCATACGGATAGAAAAAAAAATCATTATAAAATCATTAATCTCAAATGATCAATAAAAGAATGTTTATTTTTCCGTCATAAAATTCCTCTCTTTTAGTTTTTAAACGTTTGAAGTTTATTGTTCATCACACAAGTGGGAGACAGCCACTAAAAATATTGTCTAGATCCTTATGAAAATAAGCATTGGCCAAAATTTGTCCCAAAATAATTTAAAGGAATGAATTCTACTACACAATATCAAACTTAACCTGTTACCGTCAAGAATGATATATTTCTTAAATTTTGTAGAAATAGAAAAAAAATAATTGTTTGTTATGTTTACTAACACAGCAAAGCACTGTATTGTTTTCGGTAGAAATGTCACAAAAATGTTTTGTAGCAACTAACCTTATTTTAAAAATCCTAAAAAAAAACGAATAAATAAAAATACGGTTCACTAATTTAAAGGATTGGTGCTCTCATGAAAGGTAATTTATTTTACAACAATTGAAATATATTAATTGATATTTTCCTGAATTAAAAATAGAAGAAAGTTTTTATTACAATTTTCTAGCATTCCTTGAGTAGAGTAAGTTAAATATTGGCCAATTCATGATAAATGGTCAATTCCGCTTTTGAAATTTTCGCCTACTGTTTTATGATAAGGAACGGCTTCAGTATTTTCCATGTTAAAATATAAATTAATGCATACACGAAATGCACAGGTGGGCTCAGGTACTCAGTTGTGTAAGGTCAGTCATGTTTTAACCATTAAACCGTTAATGTGACAGTAGTCTAACAAAACAAAAACAAAAAAAATAAAAATTAAGACTCCACTCTTAAACACTTTGATTAAAATTCATTAACCATCCAAACAGTAACTGTTGTATATTATAATATTTATGAACATGAATGAATAAGAAAGCAGTTATAAGATCGGCCATTGTTTCACAACCAAATCATGCCCCTGTCCGGTGTTTCTTTGAGTAGGTAGCTGAAGAACGTACTTAGTTCTTATGAAAATTGAACAATTCTAAACCATTTGTTTCTTTAATTCCACGGTTTACCTTTAGTTGTCTCATACTTTCAATTTTAACTTTTCAAACCAACGGAATGCTCTACAGAATCCTTTAAGAATGTCGATGTTACCCCTGTCCAACAGATCCGCTACCTTGGACTACATCTGGACAAATGACTAACTTGGAGTCCTCCCACAAGACAGAAAACTGCAAATCGATTCCAACATTTAAAATACTCACTTGACAAACGGTCTAAACTTCCAGTACATTACAAAAGACTGATCTACATGACTATAGTAAAGGACTAATGGCTATCTGGAAATACGGAATTGAGCTCCTTGGTTCTAATAAACCTTAGGATTTCTCTTCCGATCCTTACAATCCGAAATCTTTCGTAAAATATTCAATGCTTCTAACTTGGTAAAAAAAAAAATTCATGAAGACCTTAGTTCCATATATAACCAACTAGTCCGAACTAGATATCAAGTCTTCCATTAAAACTCCCTAAACACTGTTTCTAACCTTGCTTCCTATTCCATGTGCCTGAAAAGAAGATGTCCTCGAGACCTGCTACTGAAAAATGTTATTAGAGTGTTAGTGAGAGTAGTTTCTCTAGATGTCTGTATCATACCACTATAATGTTACATGAAATTTACTGGATGTATTTTTATATTAATGTTGTTGTAAATTTTAAGAAATAAATAAAAAAAAATTCAAATTAAGGATTATCATCCGTGCCATCTTGCTCCTATCCTTGATTTTATAGAGTAGGTTAGGATAACGATGAAACACGGGCATTAATCGTCATAGCAGTCACCCCTTCTGAGGTCAAATATCAACTGAGGATGCTAACTCCTCGTAAATATCCAGAGTATGATCTTCTGACTCCTCAAATCCTTCGCCAACTTCCTCCCAAAGCTATAATATTCCTTACATATCT
>NW_027113417.1:184620-185042 GCF_000696795.3 Halyomorpha halys
TTTTTTTTATTTTAGTATGTATGTGATCATTTATCAATATTACCTATTGCCCACAACTGTGTGGCAGATTGTAATATCTATCAATAAATAAATCTCTTCTTCTTATTAAAATCGTCATAGGCGACTTGACTGAATTGAGAGATAAGTAAGTCATTTAGGGTGGGTAAGAAATATGTAAAACATTAAATAATTTTTTTTTTAAAGAATTTATTTATTGTTATTTACAACTATATACATATATACATATCAAGTAAATTTGCTGTAAATGATATTATGACATGATACAAACATGTGGAGAATCTACCCATTGATAGAACTCCAAAAACATTTCTAAAGGAGAAGATCTCGAAGCCATCTTCTTTTCAGAGGCCTAGGAGGATTATTAGGTAGTGAAGGAGAAGCCAGGTTAGAAACGAGTTGGT
>NW_027113417.1:190217-219338 GCF_000696795.3 Halyomorpha halys
AGATAATATTACAATCCTAATTTAAATAAATAGAAATATTGTAAACATACAAATACTCATACGTAAGTAAGGTTTATATATATATATAGAGCAATTTCACTTATATTTATTGGTTTTCCAATTTTTGCACAGTTGAGATCATGCCTGGACCTGACAAAGTCAAGAAATACTGACTAATTTAACAATTTTTGCTATAAAGCTATTTCATCGCTAAAAGAAGAATTATACTCCTTGATACAGCTTTAACTACCATTTAAAAACTTTTCCAACTAGAAAATCATAAACCGATTAGCGCCATAAATGGTTTACAAATGAGTATCGAACTAAAGTGCTAGTTCCAATACTTTGTAACCAACGAGCAAAGTTCACAACTAACTAGACTGCGCTCAGCGGTTTAGGAATGTAGTTTCTTACACTCAAATACCTATAAGCAAATTTACTGTAATTGGTTATCCCATCAAATATTTGTGAACCGGAGAGATAGAAAGAGGTTTGTTTCTTGAATTTTTTTTTTCTAAATACTGGAAAAATTTATCTTTGTCATAAGACTAACTTCCAATAAAAGTATTCATATTGAAGCAACTTTTGTTTAAGTTTCATTGGCGTATTGAGACATATGAAGTCAGGGTGGAATAATATATACACTGTATATATAGTGTATAATATATAATATGTATGTAACCAAATTAAGGTGAGAATAATAATCAAATTAACTACTATGAATCAGAATATCATTTTAATGAATTTTAAAATCATAAATTTTTAAAAATTAAGATTTATATTTTTACATCTGAATATATTAAAAATAAAAAGGATGATTTCTAGTGAATACAGGGCCCTAAATAACACAGGAATTCATAATAATTACAGGAGATTTAATAATTAAGAGGTTTTTGCCCAAAAACGGCAGTTTCCCATCACTTAGAAGTATTATGATCCACCAAGACCAGTACAGTAATACACTACATGATGAAATCTCTTCATCACGACGGTAATCGCTTGCCTATCTATTGAAGATGAATGAGTTACAGTCCTGTGAAGAGCGATGGATGTAAGAGTTGAGGAATTAGAGTGTGTCTTAGAGGAATGTGAGGTACATCCATGGACGGAAGACATCGATCCAGCATTCTAATAAAGCTTGGAATAACTTTTATAAAATGTAATGGTATATGAGCGCAATAATAAAAAAAAAATTTAGATGATACAATTCACATTTGTAGATAGGATTAAAATTATTTGCGAGGCTTTTGATCCATAAATATTTTACACGAATCGGTATCAGGTTTAGCCACAAAAAAAATATTTTACCAATAAAAATAGGTTTGAGTGTTGAGATAAACCTTCTGAAAGTATACATCCATTACATAAGTTTCTTAAAACCTGTTGAACCTTTGGACAATTATTAATAAATGCTTTCAAATGAATTTTGATAGCGTTAAAAGGAAACACAGTTGTAAAACTGGATTCTCTTAAGTGGGAAAACCAGAACCCTTGACAACAAAGAAAAAATCGAGTACCCACTGTTTGATGAGTGACGAAATCACTCGAACCTTTTAGAGTGGGTATCCATAATGGAGCTATTATTAATATAGAGGGATGTGGCTCTCAGATATTGTACAGATTTTCCTGTTCCTATTGATTTGTGGTTTTCTGAGGATATTGTATTATTGGCAATGTTACCAACGACTAGTAACCATGGTTTCAACTTACTTTATAGAATAATTCCTTACCTCTGTAGTTCCTTCTTACATATTGTGATTCAACAAAACCCAAGAATCTCCTAGAATTCAAGATGCTATTTCATTCCGATCATGAATGTATTAAGGCCTTTTTATTAACCATTTTATTAACCTCTGAGGTGTTTAAAACACAAAAATGTTTTTATTAGCTAAGCGAAATGATTTTGCCTGACACTAGGCCTTCTATTCTTAACATTTTTTTTTTTTTTAAATAATTTATTTATTGTTATTTACAACTGTATACACATATATACAACAAGTAAATTTGCTGTAGGTGACATGATAAAAACATGTGGAGAATCTACCCACTGATAGAACTCCAATAACATTTCTAGAGGAGAAGATCTCGAGGCCATCTTCTTTTCAGACGCCTAGGAGGATTATCAGGTAATGAAGGAGAAGCCAGGTTAGAAACAAGTGGATTTGGGTGTTTGAGAAGTTTATCATGGAAGGAACGGTATCTGGTTCTGGCCAAATCGGCAACATATGGAACATTGAGGTCCTGATGGATGACTTGATTTGTGACAAAGTAAGGAGCATTAAGGATTTTACGAAGGATTTTGGATTGTATGGATTGGATTCTGGAGGAATTTGATGGTTTAGTGGATCCCCAAAGCTCAACTCCGTATGTCCACATAGGCCTTATAATAGTCATGTAGATCAGTCTTTTGTAATGGATTGGCAATTTAGACCGTTTGTCTAGTAAATGTTGCAATAGTCGGAATCTACGAGCAGTTTCTTGTCTTTTTAGTCTTGTATGAGGATTCCATGTCAGTCGTTTGTCGAGATGTAGTCCTATGTAACGGATCTGTTCGACAGGAATAAGTGGAGTATTATTAAAGGATATTGTAGGGGAAGAGGTCATGGGTTTACGTCGAAGGGTAAATGTGATTTGGTGGGATTTATTGGAATTTATTCTTAACATTTAAAATTCTTAGTATGGGGTTTCTGGACGTTTCTACCCTTAATAAAGGTTTTAAAAAGAACTTGTAAAGTTTTAAAACTATGGAAGAATCAGAACAGAAACCTGCGGCTCATTCCCTTTTAGTAATTGAAAATCAGCCAATCACTAATGCTTCTTATTTAGTGTGGTAACAAAAAAAATTACTAATGGAAAATTTCAAGGGACTTATTGTACATAAAGAACTCTATTTGGTCCCAAATTGATGTTCATCGAATGTACTATTGGGTAATTTATAGATATTCTATCAATAATAATTTAGGAGTTATTGGTAATAAATCTAAAAATATAAGGAGACCATTTTGAAATATCAGGGATATGAACCTTCAGAGCAGTGGTTCCCAATATGGGTGACCCAGGCTTATGCCAGGGGTGCCGCAAACATATTCCATTTCTCAAAATATTAAAAAAAAAAAAAAAAAAGAAAGATTTTTACTAATAAAAAAGAAAGTATAATAGTAAATATATAGTGCATTCCAGGATTTACTATCAGGATACTGTTCTCATTTTTTTACATATTCTACAGGTCTAACGATAATTGTGGCGACATTTATTTTTTTAGTTCGACAAGGGTGCCACGAAATTCGTTTAGCTCAACAAGGGTTATGGGAAACGTTTTCAGCCCCAAACGGGTGTCGTGACAAAAAAGTTAGGAATTCGCTGCTCCAGAGAGTGGTAAACGTGCTACTAGAATATTTTTGTATCGCAATCCATTGATTGAAATTAACATACTCTTACTTTTAGATACAGCTGAATTTCAAATAATTTTCACTAAACCATAGCTGCAACTAACGTTGCTAGTTTGAAAATTACTGATGAAAAATAGACGTTTTATTTTTATTTTCTGAATTTGGAGAATCATAGACCGCGTTTACGGTATATTATTAAAATGCTGATTATAAGAATATTATATTGTCATATTGATTTAAAGAGTATTAATTTATCACCTATAATATAGGCCATCGCTTTCTATCACTTGAGCCCATTTCGAGCTAGCAATTCAAATCTTACGTACGTTAATGATCGAGGGCGTCCTATCATCGATCAAAACTATTGACATTGCTGTCATCTTTAAAATCATGAAATGAAAGCCGAATGATGATAAATGAATGCAAATGATCGAATGAAAATGAAATCTATCTCATGTAGAAATGGAATGCCTTCTTCTACTTTATTAATTTCCTAAGGATTGTTTCTAGTTATAAGGTATTTCTTAAAAAAAAAATTAAATAATTAAAAAGTGTTGCTAAGTACGGATGTACAGAATTAATAGTTTTATTTCCTAGATTTTAGATGAAACTGTAATATATACGATTATTTCTGTATATTAATAACTCTGGGGTATTATAACGGAAGTTATAGTCACTATACTAAATCTCATATCGTATAATTAAGTAATTATAAGTGTTGGTTATATTCATGCCGTTTTTCAATTTCAGGTGCTTTTTAAATATTGATCGATTAAACTATCTTAGAGTCTCCTCTTCCCGTTTTAAGCTAATATTTCAAAAGTAATACAAGACCGTCGCTCTTCGGGGATCTTAGTGGGAGGGGTCTGAAGGATTGCCTTTTTTTCTGTTAAGATATCCTCTTGAGAGATTGTGACATGTCGTACATAGACCAACCCACTCGCTATAATCATTTGTTTAAAAAGTCAGATAAGAAAGGCTACCATGGAGGGCCTAATAAAAAATAAACATTAATTTAGAAAAGGGTTTCAAAATTCAAAATACATAACGTCAGTGTTCTGCAAAAATGGTGGATTCATTGAATTGGGTCTTTCAAGAATTTTCTATTGGGTAGTTTTTACTGGGATGGTCCTAGATAATAATTAGCATGCATATGAGGGACAAAATCTATTTTCCCAAAAATAAAAACGTATTGTAGGTTTCTCATTAAAAAAAAATTTAATATCGTATATTGTAGAATATATGCTCCCCGGAAAATTTTTGGATTGACCTTTTTTAACATAAAACTAACAATAAATTTATTTTCATTTGGTCGATGTCATGTAAAAAAGTAGAATTTAAAAACTTTCTTAAGATTCTATTTTGAACTTTGCTCAGTCTAAAATATGAAATTGAGAACTATATTCAAAAATATAAACATTCACAATCAACGATTATTGTTGTAAAAAAAAACAACGAAAATATTTATTTTGTTGTATCTGTCCTATTTATAGAACACGAGATTTGATGTTTTGACAATGTTCTACAAATTTTTAACATTGGGTTAAACTTTTCATGTTATAAATTTAACGATCAACACCATTTTGGTTAATTTTTGTGTGGAGACATTCGAATTTAGATCTATAAGATTTTACCTGTTCAAACAAAGTTATTAATGAATAGATTATAGATATAACTCCGTATCTCCTCATTAAAGTATTCTATATGGAATTCCGTGATTCTCATAGACTCTAAATTATGTAATTTTCGTTATTATCTACCAATTTCTTTTATTTCTCTTGTGTATTTGCAAATGTATTTTTCTCGGCACAAATATATTTCGAAAATAGCCTAAAAAGTTGGGGATTAGTTAAACGTTGTCCGCTTCCAATTTTATCAAATTGATGAGTCTGCCAAGTATTGGTAGGGGGAATAAAAAATGGCGGCTGTTTCAAAACGTTAAAAATAATTAATTTTTTATTCGGAGCTCTATATCTTGACAACTACGAACAATAGAAAATCTAAGAGAGTATCATTTAAAGTAGAGTAAATTTGCTAAAATGTAAGCCCTAATAGAGCTATTTACGTTAAATAGTTCTCAAGATAAAGCTTTTTAAAAACCAACATTTCATAAAAATGTTGTACAGAACGTACTGAAAGATCAGAAGTTAGTGAATTTATTTTCAAAAATCTATATCTCCAAAACCATTTGACGTACAGATGTATATTAGCATTAAAATTAAAGATAGTTTAATGGACTATAAAGTAGTTTATGACGTTTTTCTTCGTAGGAGTAGTGGTTTTCATGATATTTCCTAAAATAAATTTATTTATAGTTGTTCGGATAAATTTTTATTTGCCAAATTTATATTCATATGCTAATTTCATAAAAATTACTTCCCCCACGAAGATAAGTTTCATTAACTACTTTATAGTAAGTTAAATTTCCTTTGTTTTGAGTGTTGGCAGACATATGTGCGTCTTATGGGTCTAGAGATATATTTTGTTCAAAAATCAAACATTTTATATGAATAACTAGAAATTAACATTTCGTGAATTTATTTTGTCAATATCAAAAAAATTACTACTCCTAAAAAGAGAAACGTTATAAATTATTTTATAGTAAATTTAACTAGCTTTAATTTGATTACTAGCAGACATTTGTACGTCCTATGATTTTTGAAATAAAGTTTTTCATAAATCAAACTTATTGTTGGAACAACTATAAATCAATTTATTTTAGCAAATATCATAAAAACTACTAATCCTACTAAGGTAAAGGTCATAAACTACTTTATAGTACATTAATCTAACTTTAATTTGAGTGCTAATAGACATTAATACGTCACATAGTTCCTGAGATATAGACTTTTCAAAATAAATTAATTAACCATTAATCTTTTTAAAAAAAGTTGCTTTTTAAAAAGCTTTATCTCGAGAACTGTTGGGTGTAAATAACTCTATTAGGGCTAATATTTCAGCAAATTTACTCTTCTTTAAATAATGTTCTTTTAGATTTTCTAGTGCTGTTGGTAGTTTTTAAGATTTAGAGGTCCGAATGAAAAATGAATGTTTTTAAACAGCCCTGATATTAAGACTTACAGAAAAGTATAATATTAATCAACTTCAGATTTTTATTCAATACATGTTTTATTAATATGTAATACAGATTTAACCAAACAATAGCCGCAAAAAAAAAAAAAATTAAATTCAATGACAATACTTAAAGCAATTAAAACTGTTTCAAAAGGATAATTATACCCTAAAATAATAGCCTATTAAATATGTTTATAAATATAAGCCCGATAATGTTTGTTACGTAAACTTGCATCCGCTTGTATAAAGTTTTCATATGGCGTTTATTCTCACTTATATACGTACTAAAGCTCTTATTTGTGTATACAAATAATTCTAGAAGAATTTTGTTGAAAAGATTTGCATTTCTTGGTACAACGAAGATTGCAAAATATTTGGAGAAGATTCGGTTTTGCACTGTATTTTCATATTCATTAATACATACAGAAATAAAACTTATTTCAAAGATTATGGATTTTTTTTTGTTTTTAAGAACTGTTAACTGCCTTTTTTTGTAATTTTCTCGTTGGAGTAAACTCTATCTTTTCTTCGGACGATAGTAACCACTCTTTGCAATTATTGAACAACCCTATCTCTAAAGGCTGCTGTTAAAGTGACCTAAATATAGCCACAGGTACAAATTCTCTTTGACCATTAGAAGCCCTACGTGCTCAAGATGCCAGCTACCCAAGATATGATGGATATCCTATCACAAGATTACTACTGCTCGTTCTCCATTTTCGGCCAGTCTTTGTTGGATACCTATAAATATTTTAAGTGTAATCCAATAATGTGTTGAAGTTGACATCAGTGAGTGAGCCAAGATAGGGAATATAGAATAATTTTTCTGTCTTATCATTTCTTAAAGTTGTCTTGATCCGTTTCTTGAAAATATTTATTCTTTCATTTCATTTCATGTACATAAAAATAAATATGGATGTTTTTAAAACTTCTATTTATTGCCGTTTTCGAAGGATTAATACTTTATTAATATAAAATATAATACATTTTACTACAAACCCAATATTTTTTTTTAAAAAAAAAAGTAATTTTCATTTTTATAATATCGGATGAAGTTAAAAGTTATAATCATTCTAACTGTTGTAAGCATTTGGAAAAGTAGGTAAAAAAAAGGTTACAGAACATTAATGTTTTATTCTTTAAAAAATAAATTTTAAAAATTTATTATATTAATGATATTTACAACTGTAAGTTTAAATAAAAAAAACATTGATCTAAGATCATAATGGAGTGTATGCCTGTAACATAGAGAAATTACCCCTTGGTTGCGCTTTAATAATATTTCTGCATTGAAAGGTCTCGATGCCATCTTCTTTTCAGGCGCTTCGGAGTATTGTCAGGAATAGAAAAGGAAGCAAGGCTAGAAAAACTAGTTGGTTTGGGTGGTTTAGAAGTTTATTATGGAAGCATTGATATCTGGTTTGGGCCATTATGGCCTGTATGGATGATTAAAAAAAAAAATAAACAACTAATTTTTTTTTTACTGATATTATTTACATCATATACGTGTGTGTGTGTATAGAGAGAGAGAGAGAGAGCTCTTGTTAGAAACTGCTTCTATTTATAATTATAATAATTTTCCCTTTTTTGCTTCAACAATTTTATTAATTTATTTCATATCATCTACATTTTTGCCAATGAAGAATAATCTGTTGATTTACAGACTAAATTACAATATTTTTAACATCACTCATAAAATCATAATTAGTTATAAATAACATATATCAAATTTGAAATGCACAGCCCCCATACCCTTTCTTAAATTATAGCCAACTATTATGCCGGAGTATTATTTAATGTACTTTATCTATAAAACCCAACTTATCAAGGGAAATTTTTTTTACAATTTATTAACTTGTTGCTTATATCCTTTTAATTAAAATATTGATGTAAATTAATTTGTAAATATTAAAGTTAAATTATCAGTAAATTTCCAACACATTACACTGATCTACATGACAGTAATGAGGCCAATCTGGACATATGGAGTTGAGCTTTGGGGCTCCACTAAACCTTCGAATTCCTTTCGTATTCAATCCTTACAATCCAAAATCCGTCGTAAAATCCTCAATGCTCCTTACTTTGTCACAAATAAAATCATACATAAAGACCTTAATGTTCCCTATGTAACCGATCTAGCCCGAACCAGATATCACTCCTTTCATTATAAACTCTCTAACCACTCAAACCCCCTAGTTTCTAACCTTGCATCCTCTTCCATTCCTGACAATCCTCCGAGGCGTCTGAAAAGAAGATGGCCACGAGACCAGCTAATGTAAAATGTCATTAGAGTGCTACCAATGGGTAGTTTCTCTACACGCCTCTAACACTCCAATTTAACTTAGATCAGATTTACTAAATGTATTATAATGTACAGTTATAAATAGCAATAAATAAATATTAAAAAAAAATCATCAGTAATTGTTTAAAATTGAATTTAATTTAATATCATTTTTACTAAAAAAATAATCAATAAAACAGGCTAAAATAAATCTTGAAATATAATTATGATCTTCCTAAACTGTTTTGTAGATAGGTTAATTAGTATAGTATTGATTTTGGAGGACGGAGTATAATGGAGGGTAAGCTGGCAGAAAAAGTGAAGCCGAAAGGAGGGCCATATGTATATATGGTACATAGAACGTATGAAGAGAAGAGGAAGTGAAAGAGACAATTACTGGCTGCCTTCTATTTCAGTTCTGATTACAATAGCCGACATTCCTAATAACCTCAACGTGAACCTTCCTTTCGTGGGCGTGGCTTCTTTGGGCTTAATTTTGCATTGGAATAAAAGTCTAAAATAAGACTAGGGTTATGCCACCCTCTCTGGTACTGATACTCTCTGGTATTGATAAGTTAAAGGTTATGATGTTAATAGGTCTAATTATCTATACAAAATTAATAATAAACGATATAGGAGACTACAACAATAGGTAATTAAACGTAAAATTCTGGATGTCAATAATTATTATTTAATATGATATTCTTTATCAAGTTAGGTTTTATAGGTTAAGTAACGATATTACGACATAATAGTCGACAACAATTTTAGAAAGGGTGTGTATGACTATAAATTTCAAATTTGAGAGGTGTTTATGATTTTATAAATGGTGTTAACAATATTGTAATTAAAGCTATAAATCAACGGATTATTCTTGATAATAGCTAGGTTGCCCGAAACATTGGTGATGTTAAATAAATTAATAAAAATGTTGAGGATAAAAGGATCTAATGTATTAAAATTAATTACTTTTCTTTTTTTATAATATGAGATGAAGTGCAATATGTGTTACACCGTAGCCTTCGATCTTTTTTCGTTACTGTTTGTTTTATTACCTCTTGTTATTGAATTTCCTCTTAAATGTACTTCAGTTCTTGAACTTTTGGAATTGTTGATTTATACCAGATAAGATTCTTAGAAGAAAAGTCTAGATTTATTCAATTGGATTTAAGTTTGGTGAATATGTCACGGAGAAAGATGCCTCATTCCTGAATTTGTCGTCTAGAAATATAAAATTTTGGCCTGGACATTCTGTGGTAGATGTTTAAAAGTTTCAAATATCAAAAGTCTAAGAGGAGTGTAATATGATATTTTAATGTTTCATAGACTACTTCGGATAGTTTGGTAGCAATCTCTTCAAGAGCGACTGTTTTTTAAACTGTCAAAAATGGATTTTTTTTTACCCTCTTCCTGGTCATTTCTAATATACGAAGAAGGGTCTTATCCAACAGGTTACCATTCTATTCAAACCAGAATAGTGAGGCCGTCACGAAATAAAAGTCAACCTTCTCAGATCGAAATCGAACAGGCAACGTTGCAGTTACGAGGTTGCAGAGGCAACGCCTTAACACACCTGCTTACAAAGGCCTCACTAAAATGGGTTAAGTTTTTCCAATATAAACAAATTTCTATCATGCTTAAGAATAGTAACTCTTAGCGTCCAAAGATCGCGAAATACTTAAATTGCATATTGGTTGATATTCTCACTAAAGATGCTCCCTTTATATTGAAAAATCAGTCTGATAGTAAACTAATTTAAATTGAACTCGCATTTACAATAAGAAACAAACTAACATCTTTTTAACCTATACGGGTAATATGTTTCATTTATCGACAAAAACAATGCGTTTTACAATTAATTTATGCGAATTAAGAGGAATAATTGTTTTCACATAAATTCTTATTAATTTTGGAATAATTTATTATTCTGTTGTAGACGACCTAGGCTCGGTGTTCTAAATGCCTAAAGAACCACTTTGCACCTTTATCAGTTTTGTAATTGCTTACGGCGTACTTATGATCTTAAACGACACTTTTAAATGTATTTGCTTTTCTCATGTGAAGAGTTTGACCTTATGTATTCTACCCGCTTGGTCTCTACGTCTTACCAAATCCCAAGTTGAAATATTTTTGTTGTATCCTTGATATAAAATCACTACCGTGCGTTAAATTAACTCATCTTTATCGCTCTCATATTTATTCCTCCTACTTTTTTCACACTTCTAATTCTCCGATTCACTGATTTGAATACTTTGTCGTAATAATTTTTAAAATTATAGTTTGATTATGTTCCTTTTAATTATCGTTTTTTTTGTATAGAGCGAGAATTTATATATTTTTATGAATTTTTTTTTGTTAGAAGAACATAGTTAACCGTATGAAGTAGACTATAGGAAGATAATCCGGGTCAATAAAGGTATCAAAATAGTAAAATAAAACTATTTATTGTTAACCTTTTCGTAAAATTAATAGTTTTGTGTGAATGTGATCAGTTATTACTATTACTTATTGCCCATTAACGTTGTGGTATATTGTAATATTTATCAACAAAAAAAAAATTAAATAAGCCTTTCAGTCAACTATTTTTACTAGCTCCAAGTTCATAAGTTTCCAGAAAATTACTTTTAATGTTAATTCTCGTTGCAATATTTTAAAAAATTTTCTTTTTCAAAAGTATGAACGATATATAAAAATACAACAGTTTACAGTTTAGTTGGTTTTTGCTTTTAACCATTTATTGAGTTCTGAGTTTTTATAAAACCAATATTGAAAATAATAAATATGATTTTATGGAGCTAGTCACTCTGTCATCTGAGTGGCTCATATAAAGGTTAAGGGAAATATTAAAACCAACTATTTAATAACTGAGCTTTAAATATTTATCAGCTCAAACCAGAGCTCCATTAATTTTTAATATTTTGATTAATTAATATTATTTTTTATAAAATCTTTGGCTTTCCAACGGTATGTCCGAAAATGTGTTTTCAACATGTAAAAAAATATTTTTTCCCTTCTTATCTCCTTAAGTGAATTTTCAAATCCTTTCATAGTCCATATTTATACATTTTTTATTAGTAATAAAAATGTCAGATGGTCAAATGTTTCAAATAATAAAAAATAACAGGTACCTTAGTGGAAAATATTTTAGAAATTCGTCCTTTAAGCCCTGTCAGACTATTTCAAATAGGATAAGACCTATCTCATATTAGGATACTACTTAAATGAATATTGATAACGTTAGAGTTGTTTTTGAGAAAATCCTAAACAAGTGTAAAATCGATTCTATATAGTGGCATTTCCGGAATGTTGCTGTAACATCCAAAGTGTATTCTCCTTAAATATATAATTTAAGTATCGGACGATTTAAGTATTTTTGAGCTAGGCAATTCACATACACCCTAACCATTTTGCAAGACTTATTTCGACTCTGGGAACCTCAAAACGTGTCTTTCGTTCGAAAGGAGGAATTCGATTTTTTTTATGATCGCAGTATTGTCCCTTACTATCTATTCCATATATAGGTAAGTGAAAGTTAAAATAAATAACATATTTTGTTAATTCATGCATACCTGAAGGAGTATTCATGATATTGTGTTTAATGTAAAATGTTTTACCATGTTAAATGTTATAAGCATAGGATTGTGAGCAGCCCTATTTAATGTCATGTCAAATGGATAAGAGCTCCTAGCGGTTTTTCTGAGCAACTTGTTTAATAATAACCTTTCCTTCCAAAACTTTATGTTATTGTTGACTTCTAAGTTTTGATTAAAGAAATTTATTACAACCTGGCTAAAATAAGCGAAAAGTGGGAATGTAAAAGTTTGGCTACTGATTGTCTTTTTTAAAAAGTCCAAAACACAAGACAAAAGAAGAAAAAACTACAAATAAGTAACCTAACAAGACAACAAATAAAACGATGACAAGCTCAGCTGGTTTGTTGCGTGACGTCATTCTCCATGTAACAGATCTAGAACAGACTCTCATCCATGTTATACATTATATCGTTTTAACATGGTAAAAGAAAGAAATATTTTTCCATTTAACATAAATTTTTCCATTTAACACACTTTAACATGTTAAACTAAAGATAATGAATACCCCCTCTGCTGGATTATTTCTCCAGTGGAGCAAACCCTCTCCATTCATGCACCCTCCGGCCAGCGACTCCTGGATCAATGTTGTTAATTCCACTTTTAGCTGACCCAGTTCACTCTCGTATAATGCCATGTGTGTGGCAAAGGAAGGGCCGACTTGTATGTATATGTAACCAACCGACTGCCCTACAATATCCTTTAATAATGTTGCTCTTTCTTCAGGACAGATGGCTAAATTTGAATCCTCACACAAGACTTATTAAACAAACAGTAAACTTCCAATCCATTACAATAGACTGATACATGATTGCAATAAGAAACCTATCTGGACATACGGAGTTGAACTTTGAGGCTCCACTAAACCTTCGAATTTCTCTCGTATCCAATCCTTATAATCCAAAATCCTTCGTAAAATCCTCAATGCTTCTTACTTTGTCACAAAAAAAAAAAAAATCATCCATAAACACCTTAATGTTCTATATGTAACCAATCTAGCCCGAATCAGATGTCAATTCCTCCATTATAAACTCCCTAACCACCCAAACCCACTAATTTCTACCCCTGCTCCCTCTTCCATTCCTGAAAATCCTCCAAGGCGTGTAATGTAGAAATGTTACTAGAGTGCCACTAATGAGTTGTTTCTTTATAAGCCTGTATTATAATCTATTGTTATTATAATCAAGCATAAAATTTACTTGATGTATTTTTAAGTAAATACAGTTGTAAATGTCAATGAATAATTAAACAAAATCTAATTTGGTTTTTAGATACAAGTATTGTATATATTTTACTTATATTGTGAATAAAAATTAAGGAGGGAGGGGGAAAAAACCAGATTAATCAATAAGATGTATTATTCCTCTTGACCGTCTTCGGAAAGTTCAGCAACAAATAGGATCAAACTCTTGACAATACTTGATATTGTGACGGATGATTTCGGATTATGTGATTTTCAGTTTATATATAGAGACCAAATCCTTTATGGGCGTTCATAATAATATTGGTCGAATCAATCATCGATATGGACAGCCGTGCTTACATGCTTTCATGAAATAATATGGGTAGAAAAAAAATGGTGCAAATTATTTCATAAAAGTTCATTATTTTAATTAATTAATTATTATTTAAAAAAAATAACAAATAATCTATGTCTGGTGTGTCCACACATACAGCATTCCTTACTGCCTCAGTGGTAATTTCAATATAAATATGCCCAGTCACAATCTTTCAAGAGCCCAAAAGGACAATAAAATAAGTCATTTCACTATAATTTTTTATTTATTACTATAATTATCTTTAATGAAAGCTATATGCTGTTAAGAACCGAAATTAAAGACTGGCAATTGAAGAATAAAAAAAATAGCTGTTCCTGAAGTCCCAAAAAATCATTTTTGAGTTCTTTTAAGTAAAAAATAAATAAATTGGACTAAAATTGTTCCAACTAAGGTGTTGTTATCATTATTTTATTTTTATTTTTTTTTAGTTAAGCTTTGTAGACATTTATCATTCAAATGTGCATCTGTAGTTTCGGAATAATTCGAGTGATTTGAAAAATTTTATTTCTTTATTTATTGCTATTTACAACATGTATATTTTAATGCATTTAGTAAATTTGATCTCATTTAAATTGGAGTGTTATAGGCGTGTGGAGAAACTACCCATTGGTAACACTGTAATGACGTTTTACATTAGCAGGTCTCGTGGCTATCTGCTTTTCAGGCGCCTCAGAGGATTGTCAGGAATGGAAGAGGAAGCAAGGTTAGAAACTAGTGGGTTTGGGTAGTTAGAGAGTTTGTAATGGAAAGAATGATATCTGGTTCGGGCTAGATAGGTCACATATGGAACATTAAGGTCTTTATGTATGATTTTATTTGTGACAAAATAAGCATTGAGGATTTTACGAAGGATTTCGGATTGCAATGATTGAATACGAGAAGAATTCGAAGGTTTAGTGGAGCCCCAAAGCTTTGTTTCATAATGAAAGCTAATAGTATTAGTTCAAAATACAAGTATAGAAACAACGTGTTAATTACACTAATACATTTATTTTTTCATGATAGGAAGAACTATTAGTGATATTACAGGAGTTAAAAAGTACTAAAGTACTATTTTACAAGTCAGTTTAATTGTATTAAGTTAAATCGACAAGACTAATAGTATTAGTTTGTACTTAATTATGAAACAGGGCCCTGACTGGCCTTATTACAGTCATGTAGATGTTTTTTGTAATGAATTGGAAGATTTGAAAAAAATAAATAAAAGTGAACAAGTTTCCAAGGGAACCTCCTCTTACTTATTGAATAATAAATTGTTTTTTTGTTTTTGTTTTGTAGAGAAACTAATTATCTTTCGAAAGGTTATAAATGTAATTTACTTCTAATAACATACAATAGTTATCCTTCGGAATGGCCGAATGTAGGAGTGCTTTAATAAGAAAATAAACATGTAGATATTGGATATTGTTTATTATAATTGACTTTTTGAGTTATGCGCAAACGTTATCTTTTTTTTCGTAAATTGTATTACACTTTTTTCTCGTGGATTTATCCCATATAAGAAAAGCTACAAGGCTTTATGTATTAATGGATTTAATTTTATGGTAATGACGAGGTCCGAGGATCAGGTAGTTACATTAGAAAAATACAGGTGGCGGACGAACATTTCTTTTTTAATTCTACTTATAACCTTAAAGCCTCAAATTTTGGAGTGTCATTAATTTTTTTCCCTTGCCTATTAAAAAGTGCCATTCTTAAAAATAAATGTATTTTTTTGCTAAATTTAATTTTAAACATTAATCACCCATTACATATTTTCTGTTTTTGTAATTAGTAAATTATCAAAATAAACAATATTTCTTGTCTGAAAAAAAAAAAAAAAAATTACTTGCTCAAATATAGTCCGACTCAACTTCAAGAACAGTTTCAACATAAATATTAATATTTTGGCTTAATATGCATTTTTCCTCGGCTCATGGTTCAATCAACTTTGGCAATTCATCATTATTAAATGAGAAAAATACCATTAGGCCTCTTATCAGATGTCCTCCTCTCATGCCAAGACTATATCGCATTCTTCATAAGATTATTTATATTTATTGGCTGTTCTATAATATTATAATAATATAAAGTATTAAAAACAACAAAAAATAATATTTTCTGTTTTACGCGAACAGATTAAAATTGATATATGATTCATATCTACAATAATACATAGGTTTAAGACACCTTTACACGGTGACTCTCTGTCGTTATAGTACTATCCCGAGTTGGGTTGTAGTGTGACTGATTATTTTCCACACGTTGACAGTAAAGATTATTTACCTAACCTATTTAACTAACCTAAACACTTGGAATAGAACCAATTTTAATTTCATAAATAATCAGAATATGACTAAGTATCTTTGGAGGGTGTTAAAAGTAGTCATTAAAAATAAGTCAGAAAATCCTAGAAACGTTTGTTTTTAAGAGTTGATTAACCCTTCAGCGCTAATCGTCACCTACAGGTGACACAAATTTGAGATTAGATATCATCAGCTGTTCCAGTGCACTTATATAGCTTCATCTATACTATTTTTAAATCTTAAAAGAGATAAGAATTGGTTTGTTGCCAAAATATTACTCATTATAATCATTTTGTTAAAGGTGTTCCGAATTTTCAGTGACTTGCATAATTTACTCTAGTAATGGAACGAAAAATGTATGTAAAATCACTAAAGTCACATTTTATTTCAACTGAATATGCATTGTCATTAAAGTTGTGTTTTCCTACAAAATATGTTGTGAATTAAAGACACGATTTACACTTCTATGTTGTGGATCAGTGCCTAATGTCACCTACATAACCTACAGGAGACTTTGCGTATAATAGAAACAAAATATTAAGGGATGCAATAAATATTAAATACCATTTTTAGGTAATTTTCATTGTTCACATTTGCAATCTAGAGAGTCATTTGAAAAGTGGTTTAAATCACAGTGTTTTTATATGTAACATTCCCATACATTTAAAGTAGTCCTACAATTAGAAGTGTCCTTGAAGCGATTGGTCCTCATCAAAAGTTTTCACTGGGCCAGTAAATGAACAAAAATAAAATATCTGGGGTATGTATTTTTCTTTCATGACTGGTATCGGCGAAATTGTATAGAAACCCATTCCAAAGTCATTAAAAATTGTTTTATTTAAAGTTCATATTTTTGTGAAATTTAGGCTACACGAAGAAAGAAAGAAAATGAAGATAAAAAAATATTTACTTGGGACGTTATAGGTATTAAAGAGATAGAGGAGTTATGAAGGCAAATCGATAAGAAAGTCATAAATCAAAATGTCCTGAAATGTGTAAAACACTGCCTATTTCGTTCATTTTATGACAGTTTTGCTGTTTAATATAAAATGAATAATAAATTGAATTAGGAAAAAAAAATCATTTTATGACTTATACTGCTTTTAGTGTTCTCTCTCACTATATTAAAACTGTGTTTTCAGGACCATTCACAATTAAAGTGAACAAGGTGCAATAGTTCACTGTCAAGGTGTTTAAATGTGGCAATCAAAGTGACAGTTGCACAACAATAATTGCTCTCAAAGCATCCACCTTGATCAGTATAAACCGTGACCAGCATTTCATTTTTTGTATATCTATTGTTACATATAGAGCTGTGCGGGAGACACTTTTTCCTTAGCCGATTAATTATACATAAGATTTTTCTAATCTATTTATCGCAAACTCCTAATTCTAACAAATTTAATCCACTTAAACACTGATGATTTTCTATATTTGGATTGATATTTGAAGAGATATTATTATTATTATTATTATACCACCATGGACATACCATGGAGGTCTACATCGCGCGTTTCATCACGTGGTTTTTTCCTAGGGTGGATTCGTCACTCCCACGCCTTTTTTTAATGAGTGCCACACATTGGCTAATGGGCCACACAAATCCCCGGGAGGAGGTTGTGAGTGAGTTTTGTATTAGTTTAGGCTTGAAAAAAGCCCGGGTGGGACCGGGACTCGATATGACAATCTTTGGATTGGTAAACTGGCGCGTTACCATGCTACTACCGCTGTCCCCATTTGAAGAGATTTAGGTTGAAATATTTGCCGATACATAATCGAATCTTTGACCTAAAAACATTAGATTGAAATACACGAGCCTATTTTAAATTCAGATATACCTCAAGATGTGATGTTAAGATTATAATGGGTTAAGATTATAATAATACTTGATAATACTTTTGCCGATTGCTCGGTCCATAGAATAGAGTTTATTAACACAATACAAATGCACCAACTGATGCGGGTAGATATGGAGTAGAACTATTTCTTTATTATCTATATGTAATAATCACTTTAGGCGTGAAATTACTTTTGGTGGTAAATATTTTTTTATATATTTGGTGTTTTCTACGGTATTTAACGTCCTTTTTCTGGTGGTGAACGCTTAAAGTCTCAAAACGTGCTAAATCTAATATAATTTTACATTCAAAGTTAGAATGGAGATTCAAAAAAGGAAAAATGTGTAAATAATTCCAAAAAGTCATTTAAATCTATATGTGTTGAATAGATTTTAAAGATATGTGGATCGATGGACGCTCATAATCATTTATATTATTGGTTGAGAAATTCCTTTTTCTGGCCAAGTGCTAAAAGGAAGGTACCGCTTGGTTTTACTTAAAGTATACATCTGTATCGAAAATTTAAGTAATAACAGTAATGGCTTTTGGGGCCGCCATGTTCATTCATTTCGAACGGTAGTGATTGTATGCGAGAACGGATACCAATACGTTCATTGTATCTCTTTTAGCTATTGTTGAATTATATTTCATATATAAGGAAAAACAGTATCTAGGATCTGCTGAAAATTTCTGGTAACCTACACTAAACCTACCTTATATATTTTTTGGAGGGAAAAGTATAATGGTGAGGGTAAGTTGCCAGGAAAAGTGAAGCCAAAAAAAGTGGGGTCTTATGGTGAACACCGAGTGCGTAGCAGAGCAGTAGAAGTTTTCGTTACAGTAGCAGAAATCCCTATTATGTTTAAATATACCTTAGCCTAATGGATCGGTCTCACGATTAACCAAAAAAAATAAACAATGATAATTACTAGTACTAATTAGACAGTAAGAAAAAAAAAGAAATAAATGAATACTAAATTAGTGTATAAATATATAATGTCAGAAAACCAATTAAAATGTCACTTTAACTTTTTACGAATTGAGATATTCCTTTGAGAAAATTGGTTTTTGTAACCTTGAGTTGTCTGCTGTTCCGGCCTACAGTAGCAGAACCATCTCACCCCATTCTCCTTCCGCTTCTTTACAAATAAGTATTTTTCTCTTTACGTTCTATATTCTAAATATAATAATTTTGCGGAATGTCTCATTGGTTTCAGAGAACAGTTCTGCATGTGGCTATAGGTCACATATTTTCACATCTTACTTTCCTTATTAATTGAATAATAAGGAAAATATGATGTGAAAATATGAGTTAACTATTATGTGGTGGATTTAAAACTTAAATCTATATTTTAAAAACACAAAATGCTCTTAACGAAAATCGGATTATTCGTTCAGGATAAAATCTTTTATTTTGTGTACATAAAATACATCAAGTATATTTGAAATAATATCATAATGGTATGGTACAAGCATGTAGAGATACTACCCATTAGTAGCACTCTAAGAACATTTTTACAATATAAGGTTTCGAGGCCATCTTTTCGACGCCTCGGAGGAAGGATAAAATCAAAAAGTAAATTCTACTAACTTTGGTGCGTACCATGAAGAGGTAAATTTACCATTAGTCCCAAGTTTAATTTTAGTTAAAAGTTTATTCACGTGTTTTATTTAAGTTTGAAACATTGGTCTTATTTATTTTTTAGGTTTTTTTTTTTAATGATTAAAGCCTAGGATGTTGGATACTGTAGTAATATGCTTTCAAAATTATAGCATTATCCCTTTGAAGAAAGCATGGGAGGATGATATCATTTCATGTATTTTTTAGAGTAAAATCAAAAAAATCTTTAGGATTTTATTAAATTTATTTATACAAAAAGATGTGTATTAATTCAAACTAGGTTATGTTAGGTTATGCAGCACAGGTTTCAGAATGCAATGTTTTTGAAATGTTAGAGTACAATTTAAGCACTCTAACACTTTAATTAGTGTGTGCAAATGTTACTAACTATCAATGATTAAAATTTTGCATAATCCCTAATGTATTAAAATCTGATACTTACGACTTGTTGGAAATTTTCGCACTGACCTACTAATAGCTACTAATTAAAAATGTACAAATATTTTCGATCATTGAGTCAGGTATTTAATATTTGTTAGGGATAAGCAATTCAGACACTATTCTTCTATCACCAAGCAAGATAAGAATGATGTTGGAATCATTCTGTAACAGATGTTCAATAGGATCTCCCTTGTATCTCTAGTATCACCACTCCAACTGATAACTTATCTCGACATAAGTAATTTAATACCACGTCCAGTTGTATAGGCACGGTAATTCATTTTTTATGAGACTCTCTTTGAAAATTATCCCCAAATTTTTTTCACCAGTTACCGTTTTGGTCCCTTGAATCAGTAAAAAAGCCCAAGAGGAGATAAAAGTCAGTAATTTCACCCCAATGTTTGATTAATTTATTGAAAACTCTGTATGACTAATAGTAAACATTTATGAGTCCGCCATAACGATCCATATCGTTTAAATTACCAACAAAACTAAAAAACCTAATAGGACATCATTTAAAGCAGAGTAAATTTACTAAAATACCTTTACAGAGCTGTTTACGCACTACTGAAGCTCGAGATACTGTTTTTTTTTTAAAAGCAACATTTTATAAAAAAATTTCTGAAAAATCAATAGTTAATCTAGATTTCGGGAAACATGAGATATTAGGACTCACAGTTTATGTCTTTATTTCCTTAGGAATACTAGTTTCCATGATATTTGAGAAAATAAATTGAGTTATAGTTGTTTCGACAAAATTTCATATGTAAAATATATTAATATCACAATGTATACGCAGTATAGTTCAACAAAAGGTGTCAATTTCACATTGTAAAACATAAATATAAGAATTTGTAATATAATCAAATAAATAAAATAATTTTTGAAAATAATTATCCTACAGAAAAAAATAAGAGTAGCAAAACCATATTAAATATGAATAATAATATTTAAATTTTTGTATTTTGTAATTGGCACCTTTTCCTACACCAAATTAAACTAATATGACCTTATTTTTGTTTATTTTGTTGATTTTTATTTATTTAAATTTAAATTTTAAGTAGAAATGTTGAATTTGCATAAAATTTGTTCAATTTTAATTTTATTTTATTTTTTCATCTGATAGTTGAGTAACTAAAGAGGAACACTATAATTAAAAGTAGAAACCAATATATATTTTTTGTGGGTATTTAAAAAAAAACAAAAAAAAAAAACTGATTTAGTATATAAGAAGAATACTAAAATATATATAAGTATAATAAAATAATTGACTGCTTTATTTCACAACTATGTATAAAGATATAATTATTGTTATCTACTTCGCACAGGTACCTCCTGAGCGTCTATTACCAACATGTCTACCCAGTTTTCCCTTATATCAGCGACACAGGTGCCGAAAGTCCTGAAAGCTCAATCTTCTCTCAGTTCATCAATATCTCTGCTCTACTATGTAAGTATATTTATAAACTAGTTATTACGGAGCATTTTTATTTATTTATTTATCACCCTACCATGTCTGTTAGGCAATGGGTCGTAAACCATTGCTGTAATCAGAACAATTTACATAATTTGCTTTAGCTGAGCACACAGCTTGCTCTTCTATAAATTATCTTCTTCTGTTCTGTCCGGAAGCCTCGCAGGTGCAGCTTCTTGTCTTCTACCCAACGAGATGTGAGTTTCCGTTCCATCAACAGCTTCCTTCCATCCGTACACTAAGACCTTGTAGTATAGGTAGTTTTCCTCATCATCAGAGCTCAGCCTCTCTCATAATCTTGGCTCCCAGTACCTCATAGGCAATACAAGCCAGTAGGACGTGCTTAGCGGTCTCCAGAACCATACAAGGGCATAGGGGATCGACGTTTACACCATGTGTGGGAAGATTTTCTCGTAAATCCCCATTCTCAGTAGGAGCTGCGAGATTCAATTGTCGGGAGGACTCACATTGACTCCAAGCGTGGAGTACTGGTTTAGAGTAGCCCTATTTGGGGTATTCACCTACCATAGGTTCCATTCTTTCAAAGTATCTTCTCGGAGGACGCTCTTCCATCTGTTTGGGTTTTTACCAACACTCATCCGGAGGTTCTCCGGTAGATCCGCCATACCTTCTCCCTTCAGCACGTGTTGGTTGTATTTTTCCTGCAAGAGAAAATCAATAAATGCTCCCTCTGCTGCCGCCTCGTGAAACATTGTTCTGTATGCTGGAGTTACTAGTAGCAGATGCATCTTTTGAATTGTCGCCAACCTGCTATTACCGAGTATTTTCGTTGTTATTATTGTGTGTTCGGTAGTTTCTGAAACGCTGCACTTGGGTAACAGCTGATCGACAGGCCACACAGTTTGGCCCGGAAGCTCCCAGCCACGTTGAGGACCAGTGAATGCCTGTAGGCCGTGAGAATTTTATCCCTTTTCATCATATCGCTGCTTTGCTTAAAACGGTGGTAAATCTAACAAAAAAGTTTTTAAAAATTTAGGTTGAGGTATTTCATAGATTGTAGCGTAGACTGGAGTGAATTTGATACCCTAAAAGCTTGAGGAAAGTCTATAGGACGATCACAGTAAAGAAAGTAACCCAAGTCTACAGTATTATTTTTGGAATACGTCCAATTATAAATAAAATAAAAACTTTTTTTTGCAGATTTATGTCCCATTATTCAACTAATATAGTGTGACATTTTATTATATTATTTTCTTTTATTATTTATTATTATATTTGATATATTATTATATTTGGTTACGTGATTAACAAAGGAATGTACCAATGTACCACTAAGGGAAACATATACCCAAAAAAGTAATAATAAGTATTCATTAATTTAAATTAACTACTTACTTTAACCCATTTACGAGTTATTGAGTTTTTTCTGTGTAATGTTTTTTTTTGGGGGTCTCATGTTTTGTTTTGTTTTTTTATCAGAAAGCACAGATCGGTGATTTTCTCTATCTAAAAAACACCATCAACATCAATATCTAAAAAATATTTTCATTGAACTTAGACATATCTCCTTGTAAAACTAAGAGAACTTTACTGTTCTGCTCCAAATTTTGAAATGATACTGAATCTTTTTTTATTTATTTATTGATATTTACAACTTGCATATTATAATACATTTAGTAAATTTGATATCAATTAAATTGTAGTGTTACTGGCGTGTAGACAAACTACCCATTGGTTTTACGTTAGCTTTATTTATTATACCTTTTACATTAGCAAGTCTCGTGACCATCTTCTTTTCAGGCACCACGGTCAGGAATGGAAGAGGAAGCAAGGTTAGAAACTAGTGGTTTTGGGTGGTTAGGGAGTTTATAATGGAAGGAATGATATCTGGTTCGGACTAGATCGGGTACATATGACACATAAAGGTCTTTATGTATGATTTTATTTGTGACAAAGTAAGGAGCATTGAGGATTTTACGAAGGATTTTGAATTGCAATGATTGGATACGAGAGGAATTCGAAGGTTTAGTGGAGCCCCAAAGCTCAACTCCGTATGTCTTGATTAGCCTCATTACAGTCATGTAGATCAGTCTTTTGTAATGAATTGGAAGTTTAGACCGTTTGTCCAGTAAGTGCTGTAATAGGCGAAATCGACATGCAGTTTCCTGTCTTTTCAGTCTTGTGTGGGGATTCCATGTTAGCCGTTTTTCCAGATGTAGTCCGAGGTAGCGGATCTGTTCGACAGGGGTAAGATCAACATGATTAAAGGAGACTGTAGGGCAGTCGGTAGGTTTACGACGAAGGGTAAAGGTGATTTGATGGGATTTGTTGGGATTTATTTTAATCCTCCAATTACGGAACATTCTTCGAGGGGATATGGGAATACTGAGTCTAAAATCGAAATACGGCTATGGTGGATCCTCACCATAACGCGAATTCGTATATAAAGTGAGTCTTGCACTGGTCTTAGTCTTAGAGGAAGAGGTCCACTAGTTATGGATACATAAATTAAGTATAAATAAAAAATACAATTAACAACATTTCTGTATATATTTTACTCTGAAAACTTAGGAACTTCTTCAGTCATTCTACATAAAATTATGATTCAAATTCGTTTTTTTTTTATAATAAAATATTGATATTACTTTGGCGTAGAATTTTTGACAATGCACAAGATTACCAAACATACACTGGATACATTTGGGTACCTTCACATACATAATTAATACTAACCTAAATGTTATTTTTCTTATAAACACCAAAATTGAGGATGTAGCTGCTTTAGGAGGTATGGTAGGACACCTCTTTTTTTTTTTTTTTTGAATTTCTCATCATCTCAACTATAATCTCTGAAATGCCCAAAGAGATATCTCGGTTTTTCTTTTTGTTATGACAGTTTTCTTGATCTGTTGGCAATCCTTTTCTTCTATAGAACACACTTATTTTCTTTTAGAGGCCATTCTTTCGAACAGTGTAACTGGGAAGTAGGTTTAGAACCTTTCTTCCAAAAGAAACCTACAACTAAGAGTAACATATTCAAGATAAAAATTATTTTATATTTTATTCAAGTTTAAATCCAAAGGAGAACTCTTTGCATCCAAAACGTACGATTGACACGCAACGGTTCCCTTCAAGCACAAGACCAAATTTGTATTTAGTTTCTCTCTGAAATTTATAATTCTAAAGAAGAATATTTTTCTCTCAGTTCCTTTCATAAAAAGTAAAATCTATTATGAAGTATATATATATAAAAAAAAAACAAGGAAGTTTTATGAAGTCTGAATGCACCTGATTTAGCAAATATATTCCTGAAGAGGATGATTCTGTATACTGTGTAAACAGTAGTGAAGGAAGAGGAGAAAATTTATACTTCAGTAGATTTATTTTAAAAATTTTGAGAAGTTTATAGTGAGGAAGTATTTGTCTGAATTAACTTTATATTTTATTTGTTTATTCTAGTGTTTTACTTACTTATCTTATTAATTACCTATAAATTTCTTTCTCATTCTTTTCCATAAATTTAATTTTAAATTATTGTTATTAAATTAAAATATTCATATTTGTTTATTCATATTTGATTATATAACTTTATACATTATTTCTTTAATCTTGTTATTTTACTTAAATATTTAATTACCTATGTATACGTTTTATTTCCCACTTTTTTCATTACTTTATTTTAAGTAGTTCCCTCCTTGTACATATATTAACTTACTAGATTTTCATACTTAGTTTATTATTTGTTCTTTCCTCTTACTTAATTTTAATATTACTCTTCTCATACAGCCTTTATCTTCTTATGATATTTAAACTGTCCACGTCTTTCAATACTATTTATGTATCTATAATATTAGTTATTTTCTAATCATTCAATATATTCTTTTTTCAATTGGTTGTTATCTTATTTTTTGTTCTTAGCCGTGATGAAGGGTTGAACTTCTGGCCGAAGCGTTGGCACTATTTAATTCCTATATGGCACTATAATTCCATCCATACGTTAAAAACCTTGGTGTTACTATAGACCAAACTCTCTACTGGAAATGCCACGTCTCCAATATTTCCCGTCGTACCTTCTTCACTCTAAAGCATTTAAATTATCTTCGTCATCTACTTCCTTTTGAAACCCGTAGACTCCTGGTTACTTCCTTAATATTCCCCCACTTTGATTATTGCTGTGTGGTTTACGGGGGTCTCTCTGGGGACCTTGGTGCAAAATTAAAACGGTTAAATAATTGCAGGGACGCCACTGTCACCCGATTTTATGAAGAGTTGAAGTGGCTTTACTCCTCCTTCAGTCGTAAATATTTTCTTGCTTCCTTTCTCTACCAAGTTATCCAATCCCGCCGTCCATCGTACATCTCTGATATCCTTCAATTTAAATCCTCAGTGCATTCTCGCATATCACGGCCTTCAGACTTATACGCAACTGCCTATCGAACCGCAGCATTTGGCAGATCTTTCCTCATCCGTTCCTCTTCCTTATGGAATTCTATTCCCTCCTTTATTCGTAGTTCTAATACCCTTCCAATCTTCAAATCCCATATCTTCGACAACCTTCTGTCCACCCAATTCCGGAAGAATGACAATTGTTTCAAAAGAGCTTTATATATTTTCTGTCTCAGATTTTCGTTTATAATTGTAAAATGTACATTAGCAGAAATTGTATCTTTTCATTTATTATTTTTTAGTTTAATTGTATTTGATTTTTTATCATTTTTCTTTTTTTTCTATTTATTATCAGAAGTAATCTTATGTTTTATGATATGACGTGTGGTTTTATTTTATTGGCTCTATCATTATTTTATATATTATGTTAATTATTGTTGTTTATTTATATCTTTTCAAATTGATTGTTTTTTTTTTATTTTATGACGTTTTGTAATTTCATCTCCATTTTTTATTTTAATTTTTACTGTAAGGCTCTAAAGCCTAATTTTGACGCCTGTATATTATTCTAAAGGGAGTTAATCCCAGAATAAATAAAGATTATTATTATTATTAATTATTAGTCGTGAAGTGATTTTGTGTCATCTTTTTGGATGAAAGTTATTATCATTTGGTATTAACATATTTTTTTTTTGCAAACATTTCAATTCCAAACTTTCTAACAAAACTACTGAGAAAGTGATTCGCATGAAAATAATAATCTAGCGATTCTTTAAGAAATCGTTTCTCTGAGTTAGTCAATAATATTTTCCTTTATTTGTTGTTATTCCTATACAATAAAGGTGTTAGTGAGTTTTTGTTAGTAAAAAAAAATTTGAAAATCAAGTTAATTCATTAACTACTAGTACCTAAGCTTTCTTGATGAATATCCTAGAAGAAATATGTCCAAAAAAAAAAATAGTTAATTTCAGTTGCTTATTAATTGGAGTACAAAAAAAGTACCCCGGAGTGAGGAAGTATAACGTGTTTGAGAAATCCCTAATATGCTATCTAAATTATTTTATTTAGAGTTTATTGACATGGCCACATGCTCCAGCTCTACAGAACACCTGGATGGAAGATCATAACATCGGTCATCGTTAGGAAGTCACATTACCATATCAATATCTCTTCTCTTATCGCTTATAGGAATTCGCAACCAAACAGGTCCCATCATTATAACAATATTATAAAAGATATGTTATAGGTTTCTTCTGAAATTGAAAAAATATGTACATTCACTTAAGTATTGCGATCGTAATTTTAACGGAAATACACATTTTAATGTTCCTCAGTCAAAATAACCTGATTTCAGAAAAAAAAAAAATTAGTACACTTCAAAATAAACGAAAATAATGCAAATGAACATGTCTATAAATTAAACTGCTTCGTTATTCCATAAGTTAAATTAAATTAAAATTAAAGAAAAGAATCAAGAGATAAAAACACTTTACTAAAAATGTTTTGTTGCCCAACTGCATTGGGTCACATCATACACAGTTTACTTATCAATATTAAAAAAATATATATTTTTAAACATATTAATATAAACAGTCACAGAATAAAATAAGATACAGAGTAGCAGTATAAATTTTTTTGAATTATATGCTGAAATTATACCTCTTTTTTTTATTGTTTATTGTTCTTTTTCCTCATTTTTTCTAGATTTTTATTATTCATTATATATGTCTATATATTTTCGATTATTTTTAATTTTACAATTTTCTCTCTTTTCCGGACATGACTTTTTTTTCTTCTTCATCAACCATATAACTGATTTATGATCAACAGTATAAAAAATAATTAACATTTTAAATATCGGAAATATATATATATATATAAACCCAACATGGCCGTCCACAATTATATTCAATTAAAATTCAAATAGCATTCTATATACATGCTTACAAAAAAAATTTAAAATAAATAAATACATTAAGCTAAAAGAAATATAATAGTGATAATTAAAAATTAAGAGAAAATTTTAATAAATATAAATATAACAAGTAAATATGTGTTCCATTAGCAATAAATAAGTTCTGGTTGACAATTCTTGTGTATTCTAATCTGGAATTATATTTTTTGGCAACAAAAAATTTATCTCTTTTGGGAAAGAGATGCACTTTTTATGTGTATCCTCTTTTCCCTTTTTTGATTCAACCTATAAACCAATTAAAATAAGGCTATAACAGGCAAGAGAAATATTTCTGTTAAAACATGTCTACTATTAGAAGACTTTTTGGACTGACTAAAAAGTTTTGTCTTAAAATACACAGCTTAAACAAGATTACATTGGTTGGGTGTATGGGAAGTGATAAACCTGCAAGATTGCGTCCATTGATAATATAGTAGCTTTGCATTAAAGGCATTCTGGTATTCACATGACCTCGCATCAGCTTAAGCAGGTATGTTTGCTATGCACAAATTTCGGTCTAAAAAGGAATTTAATAACAACCCAAGATAGTAGAGAAATGAGGTAATTTGTAAACAAAAATGACATTGTTCAGGGTTGGTTTCATAACATAAAAAAAAAAATATTATTCAAACAGTTGCTAAAGCAATGTTGTCTTATCGACATTCTCAATCGCATAACTGTCACTCATTCTCAATAATAAAAGTAAATATTGAACTAAAAATACCATAATAATAAAATGATTCCGTAATTTAAAAAAAAAAAAATACCAACCATCAATTTACTATTTTCAAAAATTAGAAAGGTGAGAAATAATTCAGTATTGGTCTCATTTTTCTTTTACACTCCCGGCAGTTCGTCTCAGTTTTTATTCGAATGTAAAGTACTTCATTAGCTATTTAAGTTAATTGAAGTTCGCCCTTAGACTAGCAATTTCTTCATATTAAATTTAACTACACAAAAAGACCATTGTAGCCTCAAATAGATTAATTTATTGATCTTGCCAATTTTTCGCCCCTTCAGGCACCATCAGAGCAATACAGTATCACTGAAAAAATACACACCATATTTATCAAAATCATAAATAACAGTTAAAAAAGTAAAAATATTACTAACAAAGAAATTGTGCTCAACTCCGTACACCTCGTCTTGGTAATTAAACTAGAACTTTCTCCAGGAGCAGAGGAGTTGCCAACATAAAAATATTTTAACTATTATAAAAATACAAAAATGTAAAAAGTTACCGAAAAATCTTTTTTTTTTTTTTTTT